>NW_023144628.1:12318564-12342243 GCF_012932325.1 Thrips palmi
GGGAAAGGCGCGCCGCGGCTTCAAGTGGGGAGAGTGCGGCGAGTGTTTTGGTGCGGAGGCGGCATTGAGGCGGCATCTGGCGGGGCACGCCAAGGGCGGGCCGCACTCGTGCGGGCTGTGCGGCAAGGGGTTCACTAGGGCTCCGGATCTTGTCAGGCACGAGAGGATCCACACCGGGGAGAAGCCCTACCAGTGTGAAGAGTGCGGAAAGAAGTTTCCCGATTCAAGTAGTTTTCAAAGACACAACAGGATTCACACCGGGGAGAAGCCCTACCAGTGTGAAGAGTGCGGAAAGAAGTTTTCTGTTTCAAGTAATCTTCAAGTTCACAGCAGGACCCACACCGGGGAGAAGCCGTACCAGTGTGAAGGGTGCGGAAAGAAGTTCTCTCATTCAAGTCTTCTTCAAGTTCACAGAAGGATCCACACCGGGGAAAAGCCCTACAAGTGTGAAGAGTGCGACAAGAAGTTCTCTAAGTCGAGTCACCTTCAAGTTCACAGACGGATCCACACCGGGGACAAGCCGTTAGAGAGGTTCGTTTTGCACGAAAGTTCGAAATGTCAATGGGCCCGCTCGGATTCCGGTTCTACGTCCAATTATAAGATTTTTGACACCTTGGTCGACTCGATCAGACCACCGGAAGGGGTCGCACCAGGCCTCAGAAGTTCTTGTCTTCGGACACGCCGGTTGCCGACTTTCCAGGGGCTAAACACGCGTAACGCTTCGTTTCTCAGAAAATGTCATAAAATGAAAGTTGCTGGAAATGCAAAAGTACGTTGGACTCAAGTTATTAATTTACAAAAACTCAAAAACGTCGAAGTTTTGTTGCCTACTTACAGGGGGCAAAAGGTCGGAAATCGACATGAAACACGGTACACATAGGAACTGTTCCACAAATGTATGTAGGTTAGTAAAGAACAATTATATTTAAGTACACTTTGACTTCATATATTATAAATAATGTTTTTGTACCATTATGCTGATTATGGTTACAGTTCACGAACGCTACCAAAAGAATTCGCTAAGTTTATCACATTTGCACCGAATCCACACTTACAACGAAGAGGAGACGCTGCATTTCTTCTTCGTCGGTGGTAATCTCGTTTCCCTCGATGAGCCTGCAACCCCACGTCATCTGATTTATTTAGATTGTTAAAATTTGAGACCATCTCTGTGCTCTCCTGGAAGTTTATTTCGGTATTTAACACTGCGAAATCTTTTCTCGGAAAGCTAGTTGCTAACCTCGCAGCTTTAAGAAACCTCAAGAATTGCTTGCATTCACAGTGTCAGCAAGGGTGACTGAGGCCAAAACAGCAGCCTACGTAAAATGTAGTATCTTAGTCTCTATTTTCCTCGAAGATCACTTCGATGTCAAAGAGAAACATAACAAGCTTGGTAGATGAGCACCAGTCTTGAATACTGACATAAACTTTCAGGAGAGCACAGAGATGGTCTCAAATTTTAACAATCTAAATAAATCAGATGACGTGGGGTTGCAGGCTCATCGAGGGAAACGAGATTACCACCGACGAAGAAGAAATGCAGCGTCTCCTCTTCGTTGTAAGTGTGGATTCGGTGCAAATGTGATAAACTTAGCGAATTCTTTTGGTAGCGTTCGTGAACTGTAACCATAATCAGCATAATGGTACAAAAACATTATTTATAATATATGAAGTCAAAGTGTACTTAAATATAATTGTTCTTTACTAACCTACATACATTTGTGGAACAGTTCCTATGTGTACCGTGTTTCATGTCGATTTCCGACCTTTTGCCCCCTGTAAGTAGGCAACAAAACTTCGACGTTTTTGAGTTTTTGTAAATTAATAACTTGAGTCTAACGTACTTTTGCATTTCCAGCAACTTTCATTTTATGACATTTTCTGAGAAACGAAGCGTTACGCGTGTTTAGCCCCTGGAAAGTCGGCAACCGGCGTTTTCGAAGACAAGAACTTCCGAGGCCTGGTGCGACCCCTTCCGGTGGTCTGATCAAGTCGACCAAGGTGTCAAAAATCTTATAATTGGACGTAGAATTGGAATCCGAGCGGGCCCCATGATATTTCGAACCTTCGTGCAAAACGAACCCCTCTAACAAGCCGTATCAGTGTGAAGAGTGCGGAAAGACGTTCTCCAGAGCAGATAATCTTCAAAGTCACAAGAAACTTCACACGGCGCAGTAGCCCGTCGCGAGGAGTGCGTCAAAAAAATCGCATCTGGGTTGCCTCAAGAACGTTTATTATGTTCACACAACCATTTTGGCCAACATTACCCAACCTGATATTTGTGCGATCGAGACGACCGTGTTGTCATTTTTGTTGAGTTGTCTGTTTATCTTGAGTCCCTTCGCGCTACGCCTGCCTCACTTTACTTGCGTTCCATCGCCGTCCTTGCTGTCTTTTGCGTACCCTATATGCCATCTTGTTTCTAAGTTGAAGCGCTCTTATTTTGTAACCTACAGGTGCTGTGCCGTAAAGTTTTGTTATAGTTGCGCGCGAATCGATCCTGAATGCCGTTTAGGCAGGGCGAAATGCAGTTACTCGTTTTGTTTATAATGCGGTGCACACAGAATCTTGACTGTTAGGTTGGCCTTCTTGGTGGTCTATATTTTTCTTAAATTGTACTTCACTTAATTTTTTACGTAATGTAAATAAAGTCTCTTATATCGTCCGCATTAACCATCTTCTGCATAAAAGGCGTGAACAAAAGCCAAGCCTGGAAAGCACTTTAAAACTGTCAGCCACCATGTACACTGCCAATTGCTGATGCCACCACTTGCAGTGAGTAGGATACTCGATGGTTGACACAGCATGAACACCTCTGTGTTCTTACGTATGAATTCGTATCAGAAGCGTTCCTGGTTTTAGTTTTCGCTACACGCTGGTGGCTGCTTGACTTATCTTCGTGAAAGTTCTGAGATCTGTATTCTGTAAGGCAAGACCAGCCTAGAGATTCTTGATGAAAGTTTTGCTGGGTTCGAAACTGATGCTGCTCTACTCCACAAATCGAAGAGCGTACATTGTATGCTCTCACTGGAGCATGCCTGCAAGCACGCTCTAGCTACACTGTGGCAAAAAGGTACGGAAAATTCTCTTAATTTTTTTGCCAGGATTCTCCGTAGCCCTCTTATCAATATTCTCCGTAGGCTCTTACAGTATTCTCCGTAGGGCCGTACAGTATGCTCTGTAAGTCCGCACAGTCTTCTCCGTAGGACCTGGAAGACTGTATAGTCCTACGGAGATCACTGTAAGGTCTTACGGAGAATACTGTGCGGTCCTACGGAAAATACTGTAAGAGCCTACGGAGAATATTGATAAGGGGGCTACGGAGAATTACCACAAGCTGTTTACAGAATTTTCCGTAGCTTTTTGCCACAGTGTATACCGCATGCCTGCCAAGCATGCACTTACTAGTACATACATGTCATGTACACGCCAACTGAAGCATGCATCTACTGCATAAGGGATAGGGAGTTGCCTGCGTCAGGAAGCGTGAACATGGCATGTATGCACTAGTAAGTGCATGCTTCGCAGACATGCGCTAGCAAGAGCGTGCTTGCAGGCATGCTCTAGTTAGAGCATACATAATATGTACGCTCTTCGATTTGCGGAGTAGTTTTAAATTAGATTCCACTTTTAAAAATTAATTAGTCAGTACGTTTGAAAACTGTCAACTTTATACGACGATTTGTGACTTGAAAAGTTTATTACAGATGTAGGATTCACTTTGGTTGCCTTCATGGCCTCCGTCCGCCTGGAAGCGGTTCTGACGCCGTGCCTCCTTTGCAGGTGCCGCTGCCCTGCCGCCACCGCGGGTCCCGGACGTGCTGTGTGGTGTCGCTGCGCTGGGGGAGGTTGCTGCCCGGAACCCCAACGATGACCGCCTTGGCGCCGCACGCAACGCCCAGACTGCGGCGGATGTGGTTGGAATCTGGCGAGGCGCCAGACGCACTGCCACTCGCGCTGCCCACTGTGTTGCGGGGCGCCTGGAGCGGCTGCCTGCCAGTGCACTCCCTGGACGCTCCCTGCTCCCGCTGCCCGACAGTGCGTCCGCGGAGCTGCCGTGGCTGCGGGCCGATGTGGCCGAACCTGGAACTAGATTTAACTTTAACACCTTCGCGCCGGTGCGAGAACATGGTTCTCGCACGCTGAAAGCCCAAACGCCGATACGAGAACATGGTTCTCGTCACGAGCTGTTTTCGCTCAAAACCTCTAGAAAAGATGGGGTAACTCGGATCGAAAAAGCGATGCCATATTCGGAATCTACGTAAAATTTCCAACATTTCGGCTAAAAATTTAGGTCTCTAGCGTGTAATTTGGCACGAGAACATGGTTCTCGTGCCGGCAGGAACGGATCGCAAACACGAGAACCATGTTCTCGTACCGGCGGGAACGCCATTTCACCAAGGTAAATTCACAAAAGTACGAGGACGTTTTTTTGTGAATTTACCTTCGTGAAATGGCTTTCCCGCCGGTACGAGAACATGGTTCTCGTGTTAGCGACCCGTTCCTGCCGGCACGAGAACATGGTTCTCGTGCCAAATATGGCATCGCTTTTTCGATCCGAGTTACCCCATCTTTTCTACAAGTTTTGAACGAAAAAAGCTCGCGACGAGAACCATGTTCTCGTATTGGCATTTGGGCTTTTATCGTGCGAGAACCATGTTCTCGCACCGGTGTAAAGAGGGTGAGTCTTAAAACTTTTTTTTTTGTTGAGTTCTAATTTTATCATCCCTTTACCACCAATTGTGGCCTTTCAGCCGGTACGAGAACATGGTTCTCGTACGGCAAAGGCTCAGACGCCGACACGAGAACATGGTTCTCGTATAGGAGATTTTTGGCGCATGGTGTTTGGGTGGTCATACCAAGTCCGAATATCCATGTGCCATGTGGTTGCGACGTACGGTTCGGTAGTTAGCACCTTCGGCATCTAGGCTTTTCCACCAAAATTAGCTTCGGCGCGAAGGTGTTAAACATATAGCACTGTTCGGGATTATTTTGTGAAATTACGATTAGTTGTCTGTTAAATCTGTACCACGAACTGCTCGTAAATTTCAAAAACGATCTGATCATCCGAGATGGCCTCAGTAAATACACGCACAACTGATCCAAATTATTTCCCCATTAATTGAATAAATTATGATTAATTGTGAATTATGTAAAATTATTACAAATTATTGGTAATTATTCCAAAAAAATTAAAATAATGAAAATAAAATTGACATTGTCCGGAAGGACGATCATGCTCCGTAGCGACGCCCGAGCTGCGGCAAGCTTAGGTGGCTTTGGGTTGTGTCAAGCTGGATGATCACAGACGTGGATTTATTCAACTCATTTACACGAGGCTAATGGCCTGGTATGACAAATTAAGTGCTGCTCTGAAATCCACGGTTGAGGCTACGTTAGTCGATTTGAGAATTTACGCAACCACATCTGTCTTCTGCTAGCGGACTTCGCCGCTACAAACACCACAAACCATCACTTCCTCTTTGGAAAATTGATAAGCATTCAATATTTCCATAACGGCACTGGTAGCCAAGGAATGTGACGTCACGTTTGTTTTCACGTGAAAACGGCGATGATACTTTGAGCGTGACAAACGGTGAAAATCAACATTCAAACGAATGTGACACACTGCACCGCTTTGTCACATTACTTCGGGTGTAACATGCAATCAGCTGTCAAACTGTCACATTAAAACGTATGTGACACATGGTACCCAAGTAGACATGTCGTGTCACATCCAAACGAATGTGACACCCATGTACTGTCACGTTCGTTTGAATGTGTAATGCACCGTTATGGAAATATTGGATGCTTCTCAATTTTCCAAATAGATAGTGATGGTTCGTGGTGTTTGTAGCGGTGAAGTCCGCTAGCTAGACGACAGACGTTGCGGTTGCGTAAATTCTCATACCGTGGATTTCAGAGCAGCACTTAATTTGTCATACCAGGTGATTAGCCTCGTGTCGATGACTTGAAATCCACGTCGGTGATCGTCCTGCTCGACACAACCCAAATCAACATAAGCTTGCCGCTGCTCGGGCGTCGCTCCGGAGCATGATCGTCCTTCCGGACAATTTCAATTTTATTTTCATTATTTTAATTTTTTTGGAATAATTACCAATAATTTGTAATAATTTTACATAATTCACAATTAATCATAATTTATGCAATTAATGGGGAAATAATTTGGATCAGGTGTGCGTGTATTTACTGAGCCATCCCCGATCATCCATCTTTTTTTCGTCAATTTACAAAAATATTCTTAAACTTACAAACTTAATCCTCAAATTTTGGTCGGGGGAACTTCAACAGGTATAAGGTCCCATCAGGTATAATCCCATCAGGTATAATGTTCTTCAGGTATAATTGGCAACACGCATAATTCTCAACAGGTATAATGGATTTATTTTTTGTTTCATCAGGTATAATTTGCATCAAGTATAATTCCCAACAAATATAACTTTTATTTTTTAAAATCTTTTTTATATTTTACAATAAATTTGGCTCTGAGGAGCGATCCAATTCATAGTCTGGGCAACAGTGACACCTTGCTAGGTGGGTGCATTCAGAAAGCGAGGCAATAGTGGAACCTTGGCCAAGGAGGGGAATCCATTCCAGAACCAGGAAGAAGACTTGAAATCAGAACTGACAATTAATGCTTTTCACTCTGTAGGCCACTGTACATCACTACACTAATCTAGAATACTAATCAAAGTACAATAATTGGTACGCCACCTCCGCTTCGGATACCATCAATGCAAAGCACACTGGGAACAACTGTAACGAAGTGCCAAAACATCTTTAAGTATCGATGCAGTACCGTACATCGCAAAGTACACAAGAAAGCCTCGTAGACTTTTTGAGTGCTTGCAGCTGCAAACAGTGTGCTCACCATGTCTTGGTAGAGGGCCAAAATGACTAACAGCTGCCTACTAGATGGTTTCTCAGGACGGACGGAAAATGTTCCATCAATTATGATCCATACTGCAGCTGGTGAAATTGTGTATTATGCCTGATGGGAATTATATTTGACGGGAATTATGTTTGATGACATTATTCCTGATGGGAATTATATGTGAAGATAATTATATCTTATGCTACGCTTGTATTTATTATATAATATCGGTTATATCTGTTAAGAATTATACCTGAGGAGATTTCATGTTAATCAAGAATAATTATTTATGCATTATATCTGATGAGAATTATGCTTGATGAGATTATACCTGATGGGACCTTATACCTGATGAAGACTACTCTTTTGGTCGTTTCAGGCATTTTTTCTTCCTATATAGTAAGGTAACAACGGACGAAAACGCATTTTTTCAGACTTGCTTTTACAATCATACTTGTACATTAACGATTTCACCTGTAAATTTAAGAAGCAGTTTGTAAAATGATGAACAATTTGTCAATTTACAATTTACTCTGTAAAAAAAGTGCAGTTCGTGGTACAGATTCAACAGGCAACTATTCATAAAAAATAAGCTTCATTTGTAAGAAAACAAGTTTAGGCGTGATAAAACGAGAATAGTCGTAAGATAACGATTTTATCAGTAAAACTACGATCTTTCGTCAGTAACATTTAGATTACATCGTAAAATTACGAATTTATTCCTAAATTTATGAGTAAAGTTTGTCGAAAATATGACGATTGTTCGTTTCATGAATCTTGTAGCTATTTTACGAATTATTATTTGTAAAATTACAACACTAATTGTTGGGATTACTGTTGTAAAATGACGACTTCTCTTAACGGTGCGTGCACTCCAGGAACAAGTGGCAACACTTGCGACTTCGCGTGGCGTCGGCCACCATGTACACTGCACATTGCAGATGCCTGACACAAACCCCATACGGCAATGAGCAGTTTACTCGATGGTTGATTCCACGCGAAGTAGTAAAAAGCGTTTTCACTTGGGTTTTACTTCAGAACCACTCGTTATTTATTTTTTGGTTGCAAATGGCATCTTGTTGGTATTTTTTTACAAACGAGATCTTCTCATTCACTTAAGATTGCACTGTATTTCTGCTCCGCTTTTTTTTGTGCGTGTCTGATATTTTTTACGCATGCGTGTGTGGATGGGACTCTGTTGCTCCAGTTTTCCGAATTCGGTGGCAGTCCTGCATGCGTCTGTGATGGAGGCATTTAAAACCAAGCGTTTCTAACGTCAAGTGTCTTTCAGGTGGTCCTAGCGCCCCTGCCGCCCGCATTGCAGTCAGGAGTATCTTCAGCGTGGCCAACTTTGGACCGCGCAGCCCGCTTCTCGCGTCCCGATTGCCTGTCCAATGTGAAGAGGCAGGCGTGAGCGAAGCCAGGGTGGGTTTCGTGGAACCTTGCAAAGCAACTCGTTGGAACCTTGCAAAGAACTCGGCTGCGCAGAATGTGCGCAGAATCTCATTATTGCTGACACTTACTTCAGAACGCTGCAGGCCATTTTATTCCCGTTACGGATTCTTCTGCCACTTTCAATGAAGCCGAATTCTTCGCAATTTGAACATTGCTCCGCAGGGTGGGGTGCAATACGAATTTGTGTCAGTGTAATGGCTGTCCCTTCTGCAGGATTCGCACGCCGCAGCGGAAGGCACGCCGTCTGTCCTGCAGTGCGTCGAGAGCCTGGACTTGATGGACCTCTGCATGGCTGCACCGGGGACTCGGCAGGAGGAAAAGGTGGCCACGTTGGAACGGATGGGGCAGCCAGGGGTGAGTTCTCCGGGTTGTTCGCAGACGATGGTCATTCTGTACCGTTACACTCTACAATAACAGGAAAAGTAGCGATATACATCGGCAACTTTGGCCCGTCCCGTACATTAAGAACCGTACGAATTTCTCCTATGTTTGACCCTGACGGGAATTAAATCTGAGTCTGGGGTTAAAATAAATGTCGTTTTCGTCATCAGCACCCTCAAAAACATCAGAAACAATGCAAAAACTCGAAAAAAAAGAATGTTCCAAAAATACCCCGCTGGGATTTGAACCCGGGTCCGAACTTCTCCGATTTGCTCGAAACTGGCACCATTGGTTTTCTCTCGTCGCCCCGATTCCAAAAATACCCCTACATGCCCTCCTAGCTGCATCCGTTGCCGAGATCCTCCTCGACCCCATGTAGACCATGATGCACCTGCAGCAGCGCCCCCGGGGCTCGGATCGGATTTGCTGCCACCGGGCGGTTCTTAGGGTCACCCAAGGAGGCTGCATACCAAATTTGGTCAAGATCGGACCACGGGAAGTCCTCGGACGAACGAACGAACGAACGGACGAACGAATGAACGAACGAACGAACGGACGCACAGCATGCATCATACTATATGCCCGTCCCTCCGTCATTTTTTTACAAAAAATAAACGGGACGGGCCAAAAAATGTCCTGTCAACGCCGTTAATTTATTACCAATGTTTGCTGTTATGCAATTCACGGCGTTTGCTGTGAACTAGTTCACGGCGTTCACTGTGATCTCGGTTACAGTGTTCACTGTGATCTGGCCACAGTAAACGCCGTGAATTGGAGCCTGATTTGCAGTACTTCGGTGCTTAGCGGCGTCAAACTCACAGTGTTTACTGGGGACCAGATCACAGTGAACACCGCGAACAAGATCACAGTGAATCCCGTGAGCAGATCACAGTAAACGCTGTGAATTGACCTACAGTGAAAACTGGTAATAAATTAACGGCATTTACAGGACATTTTTGGTAGAGTGTACTTCCGTCATTACTTAAACTCTTTTGGACTGTTTTGATGGGTAGTTATGAATCTGTTATGCATAACTATGAATGTACAGACACAAGGTAAGGTATATTATGCATCACTGTGTTCATTTTATACCCAGCTTATGCACGCATAATTATGCATAGATGTGTCCACAAGAATTGAGTGCGTACATTCGATGCCCCCCACCCGCACTTCGGTTTCTTTGCATTAATGCCTTGATCAGCCGGTAAGAGGAAAAGAAATCGATTTCGTCTCTGGGACTCAACTTTCGATCCCACGGGTGCTGGAAAAGGGTCGAACGGGCCAAACTGGACATTGCAGTTAGACGTGGGATGTTTTGAAGAACTCAGCCCGCTTCCAGTTTCTCTAAGCCCAATTTAACTCTGCCCCATAATTCGTTACTCTTCGGAGCTCTCCCGTTGACTGCTTGCTGTTCGTGCAGGCGCGGCGGTTGAAGCACATTCGCTGCCGCTGCGACGTGGACCCTGCCTGGACCCTCGAGGTGCTGCGTCGCGCCGCCCCGACGCTGGAGGAGCTTTTCGTGTCGATGCCCCGAGAGGAGCACCTTCGCACCGTGCACGCCATGCCGCGGCTGCGGCGGATGTATTTGATCGCGTCTAGTTCGACTCGGCTCGCGCTGCCCGCCCTGCCGCACGGCAGCCTCGAGTGGCTCAGGGTGAGCGGACTGCCCCAGCCCGCCCTGGTGTCGCTGCTGCAGGCCCACGCCGCGTCGCTCCGAGTGCTGTGGCTGGACGTGAGTCGCGGTGCCAAGTCGGGGGCGAAGCCCAAGGCGAAGTTCAAGGCGAAGCCGTTCAAAGTGCTCTTCAAGTGCGACCTCCGCCTCTCGCGGCTCGTGCTGTGGAGTTCAGGCCACCACCATCCCTCTGGCTGCCCTGGACAGCTAGCCAAGGCGCGTCGCACACTGCCAGGCGCCCTGGTGCAGTGCAAAGACTGTGACCGGGTTCCGTGGGAATATCTCTAGACTCGCCATCTCAATGTGCATTTTTGTAACCGCTTAAAATCGCGTAACTTTGTGGAAAATTGCGTGCAAATTTGTGCGGCAATCACGTTTGCGCCACGCTTCTAAATTATACAAGAGAATAAAATGTGTGATCCTTCTGTATCGTCAAACATGTTTCCCAGTATTGTATGCAATGTATTTTGAACTGTATAGGTACTTTGAATTGTCTGGCTGTCTTAGCGTGTCTGCGCGTCCAACGGAATCAGGCGGAATGTGACGCGATGACTCACGGATCAAATGCCATCCTTGAAACGCGTTCGTTCATTTCTTGAATCAAGTCCGAGGACCACACCGTAAAACTAAACCACTAACGGAATGATGATACGGTGCTCATAGACTCTAAAAGATGAGCCAGGCCTTTTGCGTCGTCCAATTTTACTTTGGTTTTGTTTTTACTTTTTCTTTCTAATGTACTAATGTCCAAATTTACTTGGATTTAATTTGATTTTTATATTTCCTATGTAGTTTTGTAGTGTTTGAATTGTTGAAAGTAAAGTTTCTATTTGCTCATACGAACAAAAGGCTAAGAATCGCAGCAACGGGATATGACCCGTTTCGTCACATTGCGAACAAATTTCACTGTGATACAAATTTTGGTGTTGTAGACTACCGGGAATTATCTTAGTAAAATGACTGCATGGCATTTCTTAGTGGGAAATGGGAAATGAAGTCCTGTAAACAAGTCTTTCTGGTTGCATTTTCGCAGGAAGGTTAAATCGTGACATCAGAAAAGGTGCCGGCAGATCTCAATCTTATTGCATGTCGCAGGTCGTGTAGACTGTGAAGGTAGTGACGGTAGCTTTAGTTTGCAATGGCTATTGCATGGCTTTTTGATCGGCTTAATGGCATGCGTCGAGGTCAGCGACTCTCTCGCCTGCAGGAACTCCAGCCTTGCGTTTGCTTGCAGGTGGCGCGGACGTGAAGACGGAGAGCCCGTTGGACGGAACTTCCCACTGCCGAGGTGGCGACTCGGAAAGCGACGTCCAGGGTGAGGCATGGCGCGGTCCAAAGTTTGGTTCCACAAAGACAGACTGGCTCAGCGTGCCCTCGGTTGCAGGCGTGGCTGCGGACGAGGCCCAGCAGCTCCTCATCGCCGAGACCTTCTCGCTGGCAGTGCCGGCTGGCGACGCAGTCCCGGTGGAGCAGGCCTCGCGCAGGGAGGCAGGCAGGAAGGCGCGCCGCGGCTTCAAGTGTGGAGAGTGCGGCGAGTGTTTTGGTGCGGAGGCGGCATTGAGGCGGCATCTGGCGAGGCACGCCAAGGGCGGGCCGCACTCGTGCGGGCTGTGCGGCAAGGGGTTCACTAGTGCAAAGGATCTTGTCCGGCACGAGAGGACCCACACCGGGGAGAAGCCCTACCAGTGTGAAGAGTGCGGAAAGAAGTTCTCTCGGTCAAGTCACCTTCAAGTTCACAGGAGAATCCACACCGGGGAGAAGCCTTACCAGTGTGAAGACTGCGGGAAGAAGTTCTTTCAGTCACATCATCTTCAAGTTCACAGAAGGATCCACACCGGGGAAAAACCGTACCAGTGTGAAGAGTGCGACAAGAAGTTCTCTACGTCGGGTCATCTTCAAGTTCACAGACGGATCCACACCGGGGACAAGCCGTACCAGTGTGGCGAGTGCGGAAAGAAGTTCTCCAGAGCAGATAAACTTCAAAGTCACAAGAAACTTCACACGGCGTAGTAGCCCATCCAACACAAGGAGTGCGTCAAAACAATCGCATCCGGGTTGCCTCAAGAACGTTAATTATGTTCACACAACCATTTTGGCAAACATTACCCAACCTGATATTCGTGCGATCGAGACGACCGTGTTGTCATTTTTGTTAAGTTGTCTGTTTTTCTTGAGACCCTTCGCGCTACGCCGGCCTTACTTGTGTTCCATCGCCGTCCTTGCTGTCTTTTGGGTATCCTCTATGCCTTCTTGTTTCTTACTTGAAGCGCTCTTATTTTGTAACCTACAGGTGCTGTGCCTTAAAGTTTTGTTATAGTTGCGCGCGAATCGATCCTGAATGCCGTTTAGGCAGGGCGAAATGCAGTTACTCGTTTTGTTTATAATGCGGTGCACACAGAATCTTGAACGTCAGGTTGGCCTTTTTGATGGTCTATGTTTTTCTTAAATTGTACTTCACTTAAGTTTTGTACGTAATGCAAATAAAGTCTCTTATATCGTCCTCATTTATCATCTTCTGCATAAAAGGCGTGAACAAAAGCCAAGCCTGGAATGCACTTTAAAACTGTCAGCCACCATGTACACTGCCAATTGCTAATGCCACCACTTGCAGTGAGCAGGATACTCGATGGTTGACACAGCATGAACACCTCTGTTTTCTTACGTATGAAAGCGTATCAGAAGCGTTCCTCGCTTGTTTTTAGTTTTCGCTGCACGCTGGTGGCTGATCGATTTATCTTTGTGAAACTTTTGAGATCTGTATTCCGTAGGGCGAGATCAGCCCAAAGCTCCTTAATGGAAGTGTTGGTTGGTTCGAGACTGATGTTGCTCTAGTTTTAAGTTAGCTTCCGCATATAAAATTTAATTAGTTACGTTCGAAAACTGTTTCCTTTAAACGACGATTTGTGGCTTGAAAAGTTTCTTGCAGATGTGCTCAAAATATTGGTCCGATGTGGTTGCCTTCATGCCTTCCGTCCGCCTGGAAGCGGTTCTGACGCCGTGCCTCCTTTGCAGGTGCCGCTGCCCTGCCGCCACCGCGGGTCCCGGACGTGCTGCGTGGTGTCGCTGCGCTGGAGGAGGTTGCTGCCCGGAACCCCAACGATGACCGCCTTGGCGCCGCACGCAACGCCCAGACTGCGGCGGATGTGGTTGGAATCTGGCGAGGCGCCAGACGCACTGCCACTCGCGCTGCCCACTGTGTTGCGGGGCGCCTCGAGCGGCTGCCTGCCAGTGCACTCCCTGGACGCTCCCTGCTCCCGCTGCCCGACAGTGCGTCCGCGGAGCTGCCGTGGCTGCGGGCCGATGTGGCCGAACCTGGAGCTAAATTTAACTTTAAACATATCGTGCACTCCAGGAACAAGTGTCGACACGTGTGACTTCGCGTGGCGTCGGCCACCATGTACACTGCACATTGCAGATGCCTGACACAAACCCCATTCGGCAATGAGCAGTCTACTCGATGGTTGATTCCACGCGAAGAAACACAAAGCGTTTTCACTTACGTTTTCACTTCACAACTATATAACTTATATTTTGCGGTACCTGCTGCCTTTGTATATTTTCTTAAAACGAGCGAGATGACATTTTTTACCTTGGTTTACACTGTACTTTTGCACGCCATCTGCTTGTTTTTGTGAGTGTCTGATTCTTTTCTAAGCATTCTAATGTGCATAAAAATCCACTGCTCCCGTATTCGCATTTTGGTGGCGGTCCTGGATGCTTCGGGTGCATGTGCTGCATGCGGCTGTGAATTCGGTTTGAAAAGCCGAGCGTTTCTAACGCCAAGTGCCTTCCAGGTGCTCCCCGCATTGCTGCCAAGAGTGCCTTTTGCGTGGACGGGTTTGGTCCACGCGGTCCCCTGCTGTCCCAGCCGCAGTCCTCGGACAGCCACGGCGCGCATCACAGTGGCAGCCAATCCAGAGCAGCTCAGGTAAAAGAAAAGTTTCAGGTCGACGAGTTCCCGAGTCCTTCGTCAGCACGTTTCACGCGACCACTGAATGTTTTGCAATTGTTTGCTCGAGCAGGACGTGCCAGACTCCGGGGAAACGAGTTCCAGTGACGTGACGGTTGTGGAATTGAAAGTGGAAGCCGAGCAGCGGAAAGGCTCTGGCGATGCGGCCTTTCTTTGGAACGCTGCAACGATGAAGTCTGAGGAAGGAGCGGGCGAGCACGAGGAAGCCAGGGTGGGTTTCCAGCGGCCTTGTAACTTTGCGAAGAATTCGGGTGCTTTGAATTTGCCGAGACTTAACTTTGCAGCACGCAGTTTAAAACGCATTGCAGAAATTTGTTCGTAATAAAATTACAGGTCTCAGAATGATGTTAATTTTTCACAACCTGCAAATTCTGTACAATTTAACTATAGTACCAGAACCTTAAAAACTAGAAAATAATTGGCACACTTAATGTTTTGGTGGTTCTAACAGTGAGTCTCTTCTGCAGGATCCGCTGGCCGCTGCGGAAGCCGTGCCGTCTGTCCAGGAGTGTCTTCAGAGCCTCGACAGCCCTAGTGCCTCTCCACCCAGTTTGCCACTTTCCCAGCTGCAGCGGGTGAGTTCTCCGGGCTGTTGCGTGGATCTCCCACATGTTGACAAGATCTGCAGCGTAAAAACGGTCCCTGGTTTCCGCAGGAACACACTGCAAATTGCCTGTCTACCTGGGAAAACCAGGAACCCTTTTTTTCGGTGTTTCTTGCGTTTGATGGTGGATGGATATTCAAGGCTGTGCCTCATCCCGCTGCTCTCCCCGCAGGACCTACACACACAGCACGGCGCGGCCTGCCGAGGTGGCGACTCGGAAAGCGACGTCCAGGGTGAGGCATGGCGCGGTCCAAAGTTTGGTTCCACAAAGACAGACTGGCTCAGCGTGCCCTCGGTTGCAGGCGTGGCTGCGGACGAGGCCCAGCAGCTCCTCATCGCCGAGACCTTCTCGCTGGCAGTGCCGGCTGGCGACGCAGTCCCGGTGGAGCAGGCCTCGCGCAGGGAGGCAGGCAGGAAGGCGCGCCGCGGCTTCAAGTGTGGAGAGTGCGGCGAGTGTTTTGGTGCGGAGGCGGCATTGAGGCGGCATCTGGCGAGGCACGCCAAGGGCGGGCCGCACTCGTGCGGGCTGTGCGGCAAGGGGTTCCCAACGGCTTGGCATCTCATGAGGCACGAGAGGAGCCACACCGGGGAGAAGCCTTTTCAGTGTGAAGAGTGCGGAAAGAAGTTCTCTCATTCAAGTCATCTTCAAGTTCACAGGAGGATCCACACCGGAGAGAAGCCATACCAGTGTGAAGAGTGCGGGAAAAAGTTTTCTCAATCGAGTAATCTTGACGCTCACAGGAGAAGCCACACAAGGGAGAAGCCGTAGAAATGTGAAGTGTGCGGAAAATCTTTTCCTACATCAGAAGATTTCAACAGGCACAGGAAAATTCACAAAGGGGAGAAGCCCAATTAGACAAAATCGCATCCGCGTCATTTGAAGAAGGTCTTCTTACCATTAACAGTTGTGTGCTGATCGACATTGTACCATATGTGTGAAGTGTGAAGAGTGCGGAAAAATAGACGACGTTGATGCATGAATCATTCATACTTAAACGCGTAGAAACAAATCTTTGAATTTGTACCTTACGTTATTGATACATGGGAAATGTCCTGTCCGACGTCGGAATAGTTTTTGCTGAGCCTTCTTTTTTTGTGTTCCTGTGTTCAATCACCATTGCTACCGTTTATGGCTTTTTTTGCTTTTTCTGTAGATTTAGTGCTATTTTTTTTAAGTTTTGATCTGTTTCCAACCTAACCTTTATGATTACTCTGGACTGTTGGAATCTTTTGTACGAATAAAATTTCGTTGGCCACAGTCAAACCGTAGTTGGCAAAGCGGAACGCTTAGCTGGCCGAACGAATGACCCTCTCGCTGGGCCACCGAATCGCTCCGCTGTTCCAACCCCAGTTTCGCTGCTGGAGACCAAATTCTATTCCTTGTCAGATCTAATGCTTGCGTGCGTTAACGAAATCGTGTCGCTTATCACTCTTTAGTCCACCTTACCTTGTCCAAATCAGTTGACCCTGAGCGATGAAGCCAAGTAAATTCTAGTTCTTTCTATTTCGTGCTTCTTTCGCAACCCACGTAAACCACAGCCAGCAATGAGCTGATACTCAAGAAGTACACCACATGCAGCGTGTTTTTATCAATGTTTCCGTTTCATAAGCGATTGGATTATAGATTCCGCCGCATGCTGTAGGCTTTTCGATTTATTTTGTCTTGAAATGCACGAGACACTTGAAGGGAGCACCGTAAACCGGGCCTTCTTTGGCCTATGTGTTAAAAACCCGTTACAGTCGTTTTTTTTTACATTAGTAACATTTTTTTGCCGCTAGGTTAAATTTACCCCAGTAGGCAAATTATACCGCATTTACAGCAACTACTTTCGGTGTTTGCGGAGGATTTCTGAAGTGAAGAAATTCAGACGGATTTTGTAAGTTTTCGCTGGGTTTGACGACTAATTTTTCGTCTTCTTTTGGACGGGATTTGAATTTGGCCCGCAGTCTCAAAAGCCTACGAACCATTTGCTTCATTGATAATGAAGGCATTGTACTCTAGAAATCGAAGAGCGTACATTGTATGCTCTAAATGGAGCATGCCTGCAAGCACGCTCTAGCTAGCGCATGCCTGCCAAGCATGCAATTACTAGTGCATACATGCTATGTACACGCTAACTGAAGCATGCATCTAGTGCATAAGGGATAGGGAGTTGCCTGCATCAGGAAGCGTATACATGGCAGGTACGCACTAGTAAGTGCATGCTTGGCAGGCATGCGCTAGCTAGAGCGTGCTTGCAGGCATGCTCCAGTTAGAGCATACAATGTACGCTTTTCGATCTGTGGAGTAGAATTGCCTCGTATTATGAAGCAGATAAGCTTCGTTTTTCAAAGGATTTAATTTCATAACACGAATCATTTTTTGTAGATTTGAGAATGTCTTCATTTTCTTCGTATAACGAAGCGATTCTTCGTAGAGTTTTTACTGTGAACCTTTGATAAGGCCGTGGGTTTGGCAGTGCACTTGGTGAAATGAAGTAAGGTTGTTGTGTTCATAACTCCAGATTAACATTTCCCTATCAGGTTGTGATGACGGTGCCTAGCGATTGTCGGGATCCACAACGTTGCCTGCTCCCCAGCGGCACTAACGCCGTTTCCGTTCCAGATGCTGCCGCCGCTCCCTCAGGCCGCGTTGTCGTCAACAGGGTCCTTCGCCGGGACAACTGTGGATTTTGGTGCACAGCTTCCTTCCCGTGTCCAAGCAGCACGCGTCACACCCAAACCGAGGAGAAGCAACCGTGCAGGAGAAAACAAAGGTAGGTTTCAGACGTCATTGACCTAAGGGCCCCCAATCTCAAATTTGTTCGAAGAGTCGGTAGGCTCTGAAAAACTTAATTATCTCCTCCACATTATTGGTCATCCAAAAGTACCACTCATGTTTTAATGGAGAGAAAAGTACTTGAATTTCTCTCAACTCAAAAGTACTCCTGCAAGTTGCATCCTTTCATACATTCGCCCGTTTTCGGTCAGACAGCCAAGACTCGCCCCTTGAAGGGTGAGATATCTCCCATCTCGATTGCCGCGTAAAATCATCGAAACGTTTAAACTGTCTGTGTTCCGGGCATCTTACTCCTATGACCCTACGCTACAGCCGAAGTGTCCGTGTTCGTTCCATCCGGTTCCAACCGAGGGGTTACCCACTCCGGGAATCATGTGTACACTCAGTCCGGGAATCATTCGTAAATCTTTTAAAATTTGATGGAAAATCCTCATAGTTTCAATTTAAAGTCATGGTAATCATGTGATACACACAAAAACATTCAAATACAAAGCAAATTACTCGAAAGTTTTCTCTTTTTCTCATGGATATGTTCTGGGAATCGCGGGAATCCGGAATCGTGTGTACACTAAAACAACGAGTGGGTAACCCCTCGGTTCCAACACTCAGCTCCGCTCCCCCGCCGCAGGAACCGCAGCCGGCAGCGGCAGCCACGCCTCAAGCCCAGCGGGAGTGCATTCGAGAGCTCGACCTGAAGGACCTCTGCGAGGCGACGCCGGAAGAACGACTGGAGGAGAAGGCAGCCACTGCAACGCTTGCGGCAGCGAGGGGTCTGTCGAGAGACTACGATCGCTTCCTCAGCGCAGGGGCCTCCAAGTCAGTTGGATTAGCTGTGTTAATCACCGTTTCATCACAGTGCTGTGGAGGGTTGGACACACCAGGGACACCAGGACACAACAGGGCCATCTAGTGCTTGGGTGCCTGCGGCTATGAAAGAGTTGTTGTGTAGGCAGGATGTCAAACGTGTTTGCATTAAGAATTTTTTACGAAGGAGTTGATAACGTTGCTTTTCAGGGTGGAGGAGGTCTGTGGTCTGCGTAACGCCGCGTTAATTTCGGGGACGGCACACTCTAAAAAGCCTACGAAGCATTTGCTTAATAACTGCAAAGAAAAAAAAGTTTCACTGAACACACCAAACGCGACAGCATATCTTAGAATAAAAGAGCCAAAAACACGTTGAGATCAGAAATTTTCCGTAACGTTACGCTAGACGGTAGTAGGGGAACGGGTCTGGGCTAGCGTAACACCACGTTTCTCAGGGGTGGCGGGATGGTGTCCAAACCTGCGTAGCGTACTATAATAGACGGTCCCCTGGGACGCGTCTGGAGAAGTTTGATATTCAGATGTACCAGATTTCGCGCTTTTTCGACATTTTGTCAAGAGCAAGGTTATGATTGCTGTCTGCTATTGGCTTGATTATTTGTTTATTTCACTATTAGAGGCAGATTTTTTTCAATATTTTTAAGCTTGGGCGTTTAATTTCTAACCTACTGTTGTCTTGTGTACACTCTCAAAACCTTACAAACTATTTTCGACGTTACATTTAAAAGTAGCTCGGTATATCAAAGTATTTGAGCAAACAGAGGTAGCCCCAAGGTGGAAAAGGCATATATATACATCGTGCTCAACCAGCTTTTTGTTTGTCAACACTCCTTTTCGAACTTATTAATTTAGCAAACCTGTTTTCAGACGGTTATCTATTTTCAAATTTTGATATCCCAAATTACTAGTGATATGTTTGTTTTTAGGTAAACGCTGTTACGCCAGGACGGCACGCAGGCATAGTTTGATTGTACCTGAATTTAGAGTTATGTTTGTTACTTTGCATAAATCAACGTTTTTACCGATGGCTTCTGCTATGAGCCATGTAGCCACGATTCTGAACAGGAGATAGACTGTTTTCAAGCGCCGTGTTACTAGGTGCCCCGCTGTGGGGCAGCCAGTTGCAATTGCAGAAGCCATTTCGCGACCGTGTTTCACCCATAATGTGGTGACCCTAAAAATTTATTTTAAGTGCTCAAGTCAAAAGTTCAATTGATAAGTTCTATTCAAAATATTTGGCATACATATGAAAATACGGTGGCCAGAAGAAAATTTCAAAACGTTTCAGTTGTGCCCCACTCTCCCGTATTTGGTTCGCCGTGTTGCCTCGTTCCAAAGTGGTGGCGAAAACTGCTCTTCGTGTGTACATTGCTTGGACTTTCAAGTTGCTCAGTGCGATGTTGCGTCTGCAGGTTCTGCGGTTGACCTACGTGTGTTGCGAGCGAGACCCTGCCTGGGTCCCGGACGCGCTGCGTGGTGCCGCGCCCACGCTGGAGGAGATTTCAGTCCGGAACCCAACGTCGGTCACCTCCGCGCGCTCCACGCTGCACCCACACTGCGGCGGATGTGGCTGGAATCTACTGGGGGCCGACCGCTCTGGCAGCCGCGCTCCCCGCCCCGCTGCAGGGCGGCCCCAAGTGGGTGCGCTGCCTGCAGCCAGCCTGCTCTCGCTGCTGCGGCCCACAGCGCGTCCCTGGAGGAGCTGCACACGGATTCCGTCCAACGTCCGATAGCACCAGTGCGGCTCGCTAGGGTACTTGTAGTTAGATCCCTGCACCGGATTGCAGCAGGTGCAAGAGATTTGGGGAAGAGACCCAACTTGACATGGGAAAGAGACGTTCGTCCAAACGTATCGGCCACACTTGAACCACAAACAGTTGTTTGATACTTGTTTGAGTGATATGTTTTTCGCGAGCAATATTTGAACAGCTCGGCTATAGTTTTGGATCCGAAGAGAGGTTAGTTTCGGCCCAATTTCAGTCTGCTGGTCTGCTTGCTTCCGGTTCAGGATTCTACGAAAGTACCCTATTAACAGCATATATCCTGTTAAGTTTTTTAGCAACACTTGTTGTAGAAGAACGGCATATTGTTGGAGCTGAGTCGTTATCCAACAGCAGTGTTGTAAAAAGGGATGATGGCTCTCTGTATCTGATCTCTGACAATAAGTTGTTGTGTAACAGAATTACCATTTCCAAATGGCACCAACCTGTTCATAAACAACACTTTTCTGTTTTCAAACAAAAAAGTTGTTACACATTTACAAAAAGAATGTCGAGGGTCCTAATAGTCTTATCCAATACTAGCAGTCATTCAGAAACGCTCTTTTCTGTTTACAAACAGCACTGTTCTTCAACGCGGTCTCTCTGTTATTCACAAAAAGGAAATAGGAGTTTCCTGACGGCTCAAACAAGACATTTGTTTTGTAACAGTTCGTGCAGTTCTTGGACAGTTCACCGCTGTTTAAAAATTGGAAGTGTTGCTAAAAAACTTTACAACACAAATGCTGTTCAGAAAAAACAGAATTTATTTTGACATAGTTGGAGTTTGATTTGAGCCGTGAGCTGCAAAATGCTCCGGCAAATCTTCAATTGAATGGTGTTGTTTTTAAATGACAGGATACCGTTCCAAAACAGCATATATCATTAATTTTACAAACAAGATGTTCTGTTTTCCAGCATTGGAAATCGACTATATTTGTTGTTTTCTCCAATGATGAAACTTGCTGTTTCCTAACAGCATTTGTGCTGTTTTAAGTTCCGATGACACGTGCTGCTTAAAAGCAAATCACTCGTTGGTAAATGTGCTGTTTTCCTACAGTTTCTTTTAACAGTGAACGGTTCGACCTGGTGCACCAGTGCGGCCTCGCTCGGCTCGTGCTGTGGGAGTTGAGCCCCACCCCTTCCCAGGCATTGCTCCTGCAGGTGCAAGAGATGGGTTGCCGAAATGCGCCGCGTACTGCCGGGCGCAGAGGTCCAGTGCCAAAAGTGTGACAATGTGGCGTGGGAGCACTTTTTGAGCCAGGCCCAGGGCAGCCTTCAAGATGTTTCTCATTTTGGTAGTGTGGAGGCTCTGTTATGATTTTCATTTCTGTACAACATTATTGGTGGGGAATTGCTTTTTCGTATTTAAGTTTGTTTTTGTTTACACGCGACTCACACCGAAAAATTTAATTTGTACATCCACTTATGTAACTGTCTGCATCTGATGTAAAACTTAACGGTGTCACAGAAATGACCGGGATTGCAGCGTGAAACATGTTATTGAAATCTTGAATCGTGAGAACTGACCCTACAATAAAGCTTGAAAAATAATTAACACTAGGAGTAAGTGTCAACACATGTGACTTCGCGTGGCCTCTACCACCATGTACGCTGCACATTGCAGTTATGCCTGACGCAATTCCCATACGGTAATGAGCAGTTTACTCGATGGTTGATTCCTCGCGAAGAAGTACCAAGTGTTTTCACTTACGTTTCCATATTGAAAGTGTTCCTGACTTGATTAAAAGTTTCCGCTTCACGCTCATCGTTTTTACTGCACGTGTTAGCTTGTTAATTTGTTTGTTTGACACGAACAAGATTTCGTTACTAACTTCAGTAATCATCATATTTCCGCAATGAAAACTTTTCTATTGTTTGCTTGTGTCTCGGTAAAAGTAGTACTTGAGACTCCCAAGTCGCTCCTGAGAAAAAGACCTCTTTGTTCAGCGTGGGTCTGTGAAAATCAATCACTTCTTTTGCAGTGTCCTTTGCTCAGCAAAAGTAATGCATGTGCATGAAACTTGGCTTATCGAGTCTTCTTCGGTGACGGTCCTGGGTGAATGTCCTGCATGTGTCTGAAGTAGTCTAACCAAGCGTTTCTAATGCAAAGTGTCTTCCAGGTGCTCCCAGCGCCCCTGCACCCCGCATTGCAGTCAAGAGTGCCTTCCGCCTGGACAACTTCGGACCTCGCAGCCCACTTCTCGCGTCTGGGTCGCCTGCCGAGCGCGAAGAAGCGGGCGAGGAACCCAGGGTAGGTTTCTGGCGGCAATGAAACCGTCTCTAGAATCCCAACTGTCCGCCTGGGACAGACTTGCAGTGCCTGCTTGCAAGTACAAACGGACACTTGGTTAAGTAAATACCTGCGAACGCATACTTGGCAAGTACGCACTTTCAAATATATGTGTGGAGAATAGAGTAATAGTAATACGGCGCCAAGCACGCAGTTGCAAGTGTGAACTTTGTCAAGTAGGCGCCTGTAAGTGTGTACTTTATTGTCTACACGCGCTTGTAATAATGTACTTTGTGGACAGTTTGTACGCTGTCGTCGCGAAAAATTGGCGGATTTAACGGAGACTGAATTTGATTAACGGGACTCCGTGGTTCATTACATGCTATCGATTTCGTCTCCGATACGAACTAGGAAGTTTGCATGTCCAATGAGCCTGAATCCTTCGCGTTTCATAGCACAGTACATTCAACGTTGCATCGCACTGTGAATATGGTGACAATGATTAGGATGTTTTCCAGAGTGCCTGTCCCTAAAGCGCCTGCTAGGGTGCCGTCCGCCGTCGAATGGCATGTGGACGTGGAGTGCTTCGAAAGCTTTGGAGAATGATCGATTGTTCTCTGCATGTTGCATTAACATGCGCCGGTGCGAAGCGGCAGGAGTGAAAGGCGGCGTTACAAATGCGTTTATTGGCAAAACGCCGTGCATCAGCCGTAAAAACGGAGGAAATATGGAAGTTCTCCAGACCGTTGGCGGCGCCTCCCCCATGGACACAAGTGCTAAGCCGCGGCGCTGTGCGTGCAGGTGCGGCGGTTGAGGTACATACGCTGCGACACCGACCCTGCCTGGACCCTCGAGGTGCTGCGTAGCGCCGCCCCGACGCTGGAGGAGGTCTTCGTTTCGACGCCCCAAGAGGAGCACCTTCGGACTGTGCACGCCATGCCGCGACTGCGACGGATGTGCCTGCTTACGTCGCAGCCTGGTTTGACTCGGGTCGCGCTGCCCGCCCTGCCGCACGGCAGCCTCGAATGGCTCAGGGTGAGCGGACTGCCCCAGCCCGCCCTGGTGTCGCGCTGCAGGCCCACGCCGCACGCCTGCAGCAGCGAGGGGTGAG
>NW_023144628.1:12342743-12404395 GCF_012932325.1 Thrips palmi
TCCTCTCAGCAGTCCGTTCGACGTGACCAATGGCCTGTATTGGTTGCCAGGTTCCAGACTCCGCGGACGGTGCCGCGAGTCCTAGTGACGTTACGGTTGTGGAACTCAAAGTGGAAGCCGAGCAGCGGGATGGCTCTGACGATGCTGCCTTTCTGCGGAAGGCTGGGACCAAAACCTCTGAGGAAGCTGGCACGCCAGAGGAAGCCAGGGTATGTTTCGAGCGGCGGCAAGGGTGATTCCACGCCCACTGAGTCAGTCACAAAACGGCATGGTGTCGGATCGGGACGAAACTTACGCAAATCGCAGGTCTAGTAGTGGGATAACTAAATCCAAAAGCGTTTTCCGAGAAATATCTAGAAGCCGAGATATTGAGAGGTTAAATATGGTGCCGGGACAGCGACAGTTCCGCTCGCAGTTTCGGTAACATCCATCGGATCGAGAAACCAAGCATACCGTTGGAAAGAGGAGAAAATTCCACAAAAAGTACTTCTTTTACTTTCTTTTAAAAAGTAAAAATTGTGTTTGATACTTTATAACCTTACCTTTGATTTATCGTAGAAAAAATAGTTGCACCACCAAATTTGCTGGGAAACGTCTTAAAAAAATTCCCCGTGAAACAAAGCTAAGGAAAAGATCAACCACAAAAAGTATTATTTCTCGTTCCCGAGATATCTGCATTTAACTATCTTGAAGTAGCGTTGCGAGTTCAAGCTCGCGCGGCGGACAAGGTATGAGAAATCCTTGCGAGGAATTTGGTCCCCAACGTTGCGAACAAATTTCTTCACAATGAGACTCATATCAGTTCTTTTCAAAACATGCAGTCAACCAGCGCTTCGCAAAGTCCAAAGTTAAGTTTAAATGGCCATTCCTTCTGCAGGATTCCCAGGCCGCCGCGAGAGCCTCGCCATCCATTCAAGGGTGCATTCAGAGCCTCAACTTGAGTGACCTCTGCAGGACTGCGCCGGGGATACGGCAGGAGGAGAAGGCTGCCACCTTGGAAAGTGTGCAACAGCGAGGGGTGAGTTCTGCGGGCTGTTCTCGGCGCATGATTTTCATGGCTCTGCCTCACCCCGCTCGTTCTCGTTGGCACCGTGATGTGTGTGCAGATTCGGCGGTTGGAATCAATTTTTTGCGACGAGGACCCTGCGTGGACCTTAGAAGTGCTTCGGAGTGCCGCCCCCTCGCTAGAGGAGCTTTGCGTTTACAACGTCCGCGAGGAGCACCTTCGGACTGTGCACGCCATGCCGCGACTGCGACGGATGGATCTGGGCGCGACGGAGCCTTGCGTCCTGCAGCCCTTGCTGCCCGTGCTGCCCACCCTGGAGCGAAGCAGCCTCAAGTGGCTCAGTGTCGGCGGCCTTCCGCGACACACACTGTACTCGCTGCTCCGGGCCCACAGAGCGTCGCTGGAGGAGCTGTGGCTGGATGCGAGCTGTAGGGGGACGAACAAGAGTCCAGTAGAAGTGCTGTTGTCGTGCGACACCCGCCTCTCGCGGCTCGTGCTGTGGAGGTCACGCAACCACAGGCGCTCTTGTTGCCCCGAGCAGCTTACCATGTTGCGACGCAGGCTGCCGGGTGCTCTGGTGCAGTGTCAATCGTGTGGCCGGGTTCCATGGGAAAATCTGTAGACACGTTTCTTTATTCTTCCTTTGTATACTTTAAATTTTGCCTTATGTATTAAATAATTTCCACAAAGTCTCGCGTGTATTTGACTTCTAGGACCTGAACTGTTCGTACCCTTAACGCAAAAGGAAAGATGTCCAAAAATATCCGTTAAAAAATTTGATCAGATTAGTTGGGCGGTTGCGGACTACTAATAACCACTTTCACAATTGGGGTAATTTATTAAAGATAAAGGGAAAAGGGGGATGGTAGGGTCAGGGCGGGGATAAACTGGACAGGGGAAGAACTGGACACCCATTTTACTTTAAATGCCGTATGTACTGGTCTGACAACTGTCGTGTAATGAACCGCTGATGCCACGGAACTTTTGATAGTTGTTATTCCCTGTGCCTACGGTATTTGAAGTAAAATATGGGGTGTCCAGTTCTTCCCCTGTCCAGTTCTTCCCCGCCCTGACCCTACTGACGCTGTTAAGAATTCTGAAAGTCCGTTTGGGTCTTGGTCTTACAGTTTTAATCCCTGCACTTTCCGATGACTTTTTTCAGCCGGACATGAACTCAAATCTAAGAACTGCAAACGAAACAAGTAGAATTATGAATTTATTCAGTCGTAAGAGCTTTACGTTTACACTAAACTCTAATGAATTGTCCTCTTTTTTCATACTCAGGATTTGCTCTTCAGTTTCCTTAATTTGAAGGATCTTCCAAGTGCGCTGATGGTTCGAGATGCACGTATGTGGGCACGGCCGAATTCCGTGTACCTGCAAGCCGCACCTGGCTGTACTACACTGGTAAAACTTAAACGTAGTATTGCCCTCCGTTTCCAAGCGTAATCAGTTTACGCTTGAAATCAAGCATCGGCCAAGATTCTCCCTATCTTAATGCAGGGGGGAAAATTTTCCAGAGTATGCTTCATTTCAAGCGTAACTTTATGCTTGACTCAAGCATAGCGTTAGGGTTACGCTTCAGTTTTACCAGTGCAGTGCCGTGAGTCTTCCAAGCGCACACCGACCCCTGCACCGCCCTTTGTACCCGAGCTTCTACCGCCACATCTCCTGCCCCGCATGTGAAAGACTCTCGCTGTGTCCTCGTCAAAACCTGTCTTGCGGCTCATGCCCCTTTCACTGCGTAGTTCCTGGTGCTGGTTATGTTCACTGTGTAGTTGTGGTGGCGGTGGGTTAGGTTGCAATCATTGGCTATTGGCTTTGCTTCCACGCACGCGTCGAGGTGAAGGGAGGGACTCTCTCCCCTGCAGGAACTCCAGCCTTGCGTTTGCTTGCAGGTGGCGCGGACGTGAAGACGGAGAGCCCGTTGGACGGAACTTCCCACTGCCGAGGTGGCGACTCGGAAAGCGACGTCCAGGGTGAGGCATGGCGCGGTCCAAAGTTTGGTTCCACAAAGACAGACTGGCTCAGCGTGCCCTCGGTTGCAGGCGTGGCTGCGGACGAGGCCCAGCAGCTCCTCATCGCCGAGACCTTCTCGCTGGCAGTGCCGGCTGGCGACGCAGTCCCGGTGGAGCAGGCCTCGCGCAGGGAGGCAGGCAGGAAGGCGCGCCGCGGCTTCAAGTGTGGAGAGTGCGGCGAGTGTTTTGGTGCGGAGGCGGCATTGAGGCGGCATCTGGCGAGGCACGCCAAGGGCGGGCCGCACTCGTGCGGGCTGTGCGGCAAGGGGTTCACTAGTGCAAAGGATCTTGTCAGGCACGAGAGGATCCACACCGGGGAGAAGCCGCACCAGTGTGAAGAGTGCGGAAAGAAGTTTTCCGATTCAAGTAATCTTCAAGTTCACAGGAGGATCCACACCGGAGAGAAGCCCTACCAGTGTGGACAGTGCGGAAAGAAGTTTTCCGATTCAAGTCATCTTCAAAGGCACAGGAAAATCCACACCGGGGAGAAGCCCTACCAGTGCGACGAGTGCGGAAAAAAGTTTTCTGATTCAAGTCATTTTCAAGTTCACAAGAGGATCCACACCGGGGAGAAGCCATACCAGTGTGACGAGTGCGGAAAAAAGTTTTCTAAATCAAGTCATTTTCAAGTTCACAAGAGGATCCACACCGGGGAGAAGCCTTACAAGTGTGACGAGTGCGGAAAAAAGTTTTCTCAATCAACCTATTTTCAAGTGCACAAGAGGATCCACACCGGGGAGATGCCATACAAGTGTGACGAGTGCGGAAAGAAGTTCTCCGCATCAAATGATCTAAAAAGGCACAGGAAAACTCACAAAGTGGATAATCATAACTGGTTAAAGTAGCACAGGAGGAAATTCGCAGCTACTACCTCTTAATTGTTTTGTTGAACTGTCTGCGAATCTTGTGCGCCTTGCATGTTTCGCCGTTCCTCCCCTCATGTGCATGTTTGCGATGTGCCGTCTTCTATCTCAGTTAATGCGCTTTCATTCCTATACGTTAAGGTTCTTTGTGAAAGGATTCTGTTCAATTTGCGCGTCATAAGATACTTAATCCGCTCTTGCAGCGTCAAATGTCATTAGTTATAATCGTTTTGTTTAGTCTCAACGACTTGCCAGGTATTTTCGTTTGACCAAATATTTCTTGGAATGTTCTTCCATTATGTTATGCACTTTTGTACTTGTTGCAAATAAAGTCTCTAATGTCGCCTTCAGTAAGCACTTCCTGGGTATATAGCGTGAATTAGACCATAAGTAAAAAACCTTTTTTGAACTGTCGACTTCTCGCAGCGGTAGCCTTGCCATCATGATTGCAAAAAAACAAATGCCTTATTTTGCTGCTTGCAGCAATGAGCTCTATACTCGAGGGTGGAAATCAGTTTTCGCTGCTCATCTTTGGTTCGAACGAGGTCAAAATCTTGCAAGGCGTTACCAGCCCGGAGCTTCTCCACGGTTGAAGCTTAGCTTCACGATGAGTTCTACACTAATGTAGCTCAAGTTTGACGTTATCTTCTTTGTTTAGAGTGCAATAAAATCATATTGACAACTGCTATCTTAACACAACGAGTTGTAACTTTTTACAGATTTTATAAACAGAGTTCCAAATACCATGGATTCACTTTGGTTGCCCCCATGACCTCCGTCCGCCTGGAAACGGTTCTGACGCCGTGCCTCCTTTCAGGTGCCGCTGCCCTGCCCTGCCGCCACCGCGGGTCCCGGACGTGCTGCGTGGTGTCGCTGCGCTGGAGGAGGTTGCTGCCCGGAACCCCAACGATGACCGCCTTGGCGCCGCACGCAACGCCCAGACTGCGGCGGATGTGGTTGGAATCTGCCGAGGCGCCAGACGCACTGCCACTCGCGCTGCCCACTGTGTTGCGGGGCGCCTCGAGCGGCTGCCTGCCAGTGCACTCCCTGGACGCTCCCTGCTCCCGCTGCCCGACAGTGCGTCCGCGGAGCTGCCGTGGCTGCGGGCCGATGTGGCCGAACCTGGAACTAAATTTAACTTTAAACATGTCGTGTACTCTAGAAACAAGTGTCAACACGTGTGACTTCGCGTGGCGTCGGCCACCATGTACACTGCACATTGCAGATGCCTGACACAAACCCCATTCGGCAATGAGCAGTCTACTCGATGGTTGATTCCACGCGAAGAAACACAAAGCGTTTTCACTTACGTTTTCACTTCATAACTCCTTCTTACTTATATTTTGCGGCACCTGTTGCCTTTGTATATTTTCTTAAAACGAGCGAGATAACCTTTTTCACCTTGGTTTACACTGTACTTTTGCACGCCATCTGCTTGTTTTTGTGAGTGTTTGATTCTTTTCTAAGCATTCTAATGTGCATGAAAATCCACTGCTCCCGTATTCGTATTTTGTTGGCGGTCCTGGATGCTTCGGTTGCATGTACTGCACGTGGCTGTGAATTCGGTATTAAAAGTCGAGCGTTTCTAATGCCAAGTGCCTTTCAGGTGCTCCCCGCTTTGCTGCCAAGAGTGCCTTTTGCGAGGACGACTTTGGTCCACGCGGTCCCCTGCTGTCCCAGCCGCAGTCCTCGGACAGCCACGGCGCGCATCACTGTGGCAGCCAATCCAGAGCAGCTCAGGTAAAAGAAAAGTTTCAGGTCGACGAGTTCCCGAGTCCTTCGTCAGAACGTTTAACGCGACCACTGAATGTTGGGCACTTGTTTGCTGGAGCAGGACGTGCCAGACTCCGGGGAGACGAGTTCCAGTGACGTGACTGTTGTGGAATTGAAAGTGGAAGCCGAGCAGCGGGAAGGCCCTGGCGATGCGTTCTTTATTTGGAAGGCTGCGACGATGAAGTCTGAGGAAGAAGCGGGCGTGCACGAGGAAGCCAGGGTAGGCTTTAAACGGCGATGGAACCTTGCGAAGAATTCGGGTGCTTTGAATTTGCCGAGTCTTAAGTTTGCAGCACGTAGTTCAAAACGCATTGCAGAAATTTATTCGTAATAAAAATACAGGTCGCAGAATGAAGTTAATTTTTCACAACCTGCAAATCATTTACAATTTAACTACCAGTTCCAGAACCTTAAAAACTCGAAAATAATTGGCACAGTTAATGTTTTGGTGGTTCTAACAGTCAGTCTCTTCTGCAGGGTCCGCTGGACGCAGCGGAAGCCGTGCCGTCTGTCCAGGAGTGTCTTCAGAGCCTCGACAGCCCTAGTGCTGCTCCACCCAGTTTGCCTCGTTTTCAGCTGCAGTGGGTGAGTTCTCCGGGCTGTTGCGTGGATCTCCCACATGTTAACAAAATCTGCAGTGTAAAAACGGTCCCTGGTTTCCGCAGGAACACACTGCAAACTGCCTGTCTACCTGGCAAAACCAGGAACCGTTTTTTTCGGTGTTGTATTGCGTTTGATAGTGGATGGATATTGATGGCTGTGCCTCATCCCGCTGCTCTCCCCGCAGGACCTGCACACACAGCACGGCGCGGCCTGCCGAGGTGGCGACTCGGAAAGCGACGTCCAGGGTGAGGCATGGCGCGGTCCAAAGTTTGGTTCCACAAAGACAGACTGGCTCAGCGTGCCCTCGGTTGCAGGCGTGGCTGCGGACGAGGCCCAGCAGCTCCTCATCGCCGAGACCTTCTCGCTGGCAGTGCCGGCTGGCGACGCAGTCCCGGTGGAGCAGGCCTCGCGCAGGGAGGCAGGCAGGAAGGCGCGCCGCGGCTTCAAGTGTGGAGAGTGCGGCGAGTGTTTCGGTGCGGAGGCGGCATTGAGGCGGCATCTGGCGAGGCACGCCAAGGGCGGGCCGCACTCGTGCGGGCTGTGCGGCAAGGGGTTCAGTAGTGCAAAGGATCTTGTCAGGCACGAGAGGACCCACACCGGGGAGAAGCCCTACCACTGTGAAGAGTGCGGAAAGAAGTTCTCTCGGTCAAGTCACCTTCAAGTTCACAGGAGAATCCACACCGGGGAGAAGCCTTACCAGTGTGAAGACTGCGGGAAGAAGTTCTTTCAGTCACATCATCTTCAAGTTCACAGAAGGATCCACACCGGGGAAAAACCGTTTCAGTGTGAAGAATGCGGAAAGAAGTTCTTTCATTCACACCATCTTCAAGTTCACAGAAGGATCCACACAGGGGAAAAACCATACCAGTGTGAAGAGTGCGGAAAGAAGTTCTCTGACTCAAGTTCTCTTCAAGTTCACAAGAGGATCCACTCTGGGGAGAAACCCTACCAGTGTGAAGAGTGCGGAAAGAAGTTCTCAAAGTCAAATAGTCTTGATGTGCACAGGAGGATCCACACCGGCGAGAAGCCCTACCAGTGTGACGAGTGCGGAAAGAAGTTCTCTGACTCAAGTACTCTTCGAGTTCACAAGAGGATCCACTCTGGGGAGAAACCCTACCACTGTGAAGAGTGCCGAAAGAAGTTTTCTGACTCAAGTGCTCTTCGAGTTCACACGAGAATCCACACTGGGGAGAAACCCTTCGAGTGTGACGTGTGCGGAAGTAAGTTTGCCAGGTCAGATAAGCTTCAAAGGCACGAACTTATTCACACTGGTGAGAAACACCACGAGTGTGACAAGTGCGGGAAAAAGTTTTCCAGATCAGACAAGCTTCAAAGTCACATGATAATTCACACAGGGGAGAAGCCCAACAAGTAAAAGCAAGGTATTTGACATTGGGTGAGCTCAAGAAGCTTAACAGTTTTAACTCTTGCTACACATTGACAAACATGGCTGATCCTGAACGTTATGTGATTGTCAGTATTTTTTAGCCGCGTTTTGGCCAAATTGTCTGTTTATGTAGAGTCCTTTCGTGCCACCCTTTGCATCTTTGTGTTCAATCGCCCTTCTTGCTGTCTTTTGCATATTATTTTATGTGCTGCTTTTTTGCACAGTTATAGCGCTTTCATTGCTTATCCAAAAGATGATATGTAGTAAAGTTTTGTCAAATTTACGCGCCTTGTTGCCAATTTAGCTACATGGAATCCTTAATTCAGTTTAAGAAGCGTGATATTGCAGTTATTTATGCGTTTTGTTTTTCACGGTGCACACAGAGTTTAGGACACGCTTAGGTTCTTCTTTCAATGTACTTTGTGCAAGTATTCTTTTGTTTGTCTTATTTCGAATAAAGTTTTCTTTTTCGTCTGAATTTACCATCCTGTGCACTAAAGGCGTGAACCAAGACAAGACTTAACTGAGAATGAAATGATGATCAATACCCAATTTTGGGCGAGGTTTACTTTCTCACCCAAATTTGGGCGAGGAAAATTGCCTCACCCAAATTTGGGCAAGGAAAATTGCCTCACCCAAATTTGGGTAATAAAGAATTCCTCACCCAATATTTTGGTCATGATCATGACTCCTTCATTCTCAGTGTTTCTACTTATTTTTTAACTCAACTCATTACATGTGTTTTCGCGCAGCCTCAACAAGCACACTGCCTATTGTTTATGCCTGGCGTACACTATTTGCAACAGTCAGAAGGATACTCGATGGTTGACACCGCATGAACACCTGTGTGTTCTTACTCATGATTTCGTGTCAGAAGCGTTCCTTACTTGTTTTCAGTTTTCGCTGCTCGTTGGTGGCTCCTCGACTAATCTATTGATACTTGTGAGGTCTGTCTTCTCAAAGGTGAGATCAGAGAACAGCATTTTGATAAAAGGAGCGTCTGGATGAGTTCGAGACTGATGTTGCTCTAGTTTTAAGTAATATTCTGCATTGGAGCTTACTAGAATGCATAATAAAAATACTTGAACACAGTATTCTTTAGACAATGAGTTGTGACATTCTACAATTTTTACAAACAGTTCGAAATACTATGGATTCACTTTGGTTGTCTTCATGCCCTCCGTCCGCCTCGAAGCGGTTCTGACGCCGTGTCTCCTTTGCAGGTGCCGCTGCCCTGCCGCCACCGCGGGTCCCGGACGTGCTGCGTGGTGTCGCTGCGCTGGAGGAGGTTGCTGCCCGGAACCCCAACGATGACCGCCTTGGCGCCGCACGCAACGCCCAGACTGCGGCGGATGTGGTTGGAATCTGCCGAGGCGCCAGACGCACTGCCACTCGCGCTGCCCACTGTGTTGCGGGGCGCCTCGAGCGGCTGCCTGCCAGTGCACTCCCTGGACGCTCCCTGCTCCCGCTGCCCGACAGTGCGTCCGCGGAGCTGCCGTGGCTGCGGGCCGATGGGGCCGAACCGGGAGCTAGATTTAACTTTAAACATGTCGTGTACTCCAGAAACAAGTGTCAACGCGTGTGACTTCGCGTGGCGTCGGCCACCATGTACACTGCACATTGCAGATGCCTGACATAAACCCCGTACGGCAATGAGCAGTTTACTCGATGGTTGATTCCACGCGAAGTAGTACGAAGTATTTTCATTGCGCAGCTCCAGTCTTCTTTGCTGATGGCCGTGGACGCATTTGCTGCATGCGTTTGTAAGAGACTGAGTTGAGAGTTCGGTTCGTAGGGAAGGTTTTAAAGCCGCTCGATACCTATCCTCCAGCCCTCGCCGGCTTCTTTGCGTTCAGTAGGGGACCCGGACATGAGAAGCTGTTACGGTTTTTAACTTCTTTTTTGTTTTTTTTCTGTCTTTTCTTTTCTGTTACCTACCTTACTGTTTACTTGTCCGTCTTATTTTTCTTTTCTTTTGTTTTTCTCGTTTCTTTGCCCCTGCATTTCAAATCATCCCGCCATCTGTTCGGCGAACGGCGCCCGCAAAATTTCTCCTAATGATTCAAAATCCGACCGCCAGAGTGCGACGCGACACTGTTCCCGACTGCCGTTTTGCCTCGCGCTCACCTCATCTAAATCCATTCCAAATTTTTCTATCCATCGCGAAGCGGTAAGTTTCTGTAGCCAAGCGCGCTCTCCAAGCTCTGCTCTTGCTATCTAATTAAATTTTTGCGATCTCCCCACGAAGCTTAGCGTCAAATCGAAGTGTGTCGTTAGCCGGTAGAGTTGGTAGGGTTAGCTGCTGTCCTCCTTAACCTGGTTCGCATGTGTGATCGCAACTGTTCTGCAACAGGTTTTTCGTCCATCGTCTCCAGACCTGTGTTATGGCCGACAAGGCGACCTGAGATCCTCCCGAGATGCAACCCGGTACCGGCGCTCCGTGCTCGCCTCAGTCATCTGACCCTTCATGTAATTGAGCCTGCTCCTCCCATGAAGTGAACGCGCCTGGACGAAGCCCTCCTCTACGACATGAAACCTTGAAGTAAGGTGTTGTGTCAGTCAATGACTATTTTCCGCGTGCTGCCTGCGTTCAGTTTTTAACCTGCGAGCTACCCCGTTTATTTTATCCGCGTCCATTTATTGGTTGTACCAAATATGGCGCTTCTCATTGCTGACAGTATCATTTCTTGACTCTTGGACATGTATCCCGAAAGTTATCACCCTCTCAGCAAAACCTTGTGCATGGAGAATAGAATGTCTTGTGTGTGCGAGGGGCGCGTGTTCACGAAATCAAACACTTGGTCAAGAGTTGTGCAAGCCTCCCAAGTTGTCCAATACTGCTTGTGGGTATAAATGACATGTTATCCCCACACCGGTTAAATGTACTTTGGCAATATTATGTTTCTTTGGTTCCTCATCCTTTGAGAAGGAGGGTTGCCCTTTATGCTTGTCCACTGTGACCTGCGGCATACACACTCAAATGGTTATTGCACGAAGCGGATTCAAAACTCTTTATTTTCTTTGTTAACAACCTATAATGTAAACCACTGTCACTGTACTCTCTTTGGTGTATATTTTTCTTTGTGGTACTAATATCACCACCTAATTGTATGGGTGAAAACACGTCCTGATTTTGTCCATCCAAATTCTAAAGGTTAGGTTTAATGAATCCATCATGCTATTCAGTCCAGTAGTCTCAAATTATATACAGAGTTCCGTGTCATAATTTAATATTGGTCTTTCTAGTTGTTGTTCATGTAACATACTTCGTTTAAAATGTTTCCCCATGGTACAGTTTTTCATTCGCAGTTTACAGACTCCATCTTATTTCTAAGTTGTTTTCCCGATGTCTGGCTATTTTCTATACTCAATTTCCTCATGCTCTATTGAATCAGTTTAATGTAAAGTTATTCAACTAATTAGTATCAAGCAGGATTATATTATTTATGTAACTCTCTGTTTTGTTCTATTTGGATAGCCCAGCCAGTGAGACGCATCGGGTTCAGTTTGAGTTTTGACCACTGGGCCACCAAATAGTTTCTTACATTTGAGTTACCCGATTAAGTTCAGTTTTTCTAAAATGCTACCAGGCTTGTCCTGTGTAGTCTTATTGTGCTAAGCTATTGGTTTGCGTAAGTTTTGTGAATATTTTCATATGTACATAGTTAATCAGTACATTCAGTCAGTTTAGATTTTAGTATTAGGTATTTGTGTTTGTACAGTTTAGTGTGTCTCCAATGTGCTGGTAAAACCACGGTTTAGTGTCGTACAGTATAGGGGCCTTGCTTTAGAATCTCAGGAACACCAGCTCAAGTAAACCCATATTTTCTTTTTCAAATTCCGTATTGAACAATTTTCTGCATCAGTTTCATTAGTAGTCTATAGCATTGTATTTGGTGAATCGCAACAATAAAATATTGGGTTTTTACGTTAGACAAAGTATTAGTTAGGATGGCAGCCACTAGTAGGCCTTGGACGGAGCCTAGTGTATGTGTTGGCCTGGGTTTTTGCTTATTGAAATTCTCTCCATTTCATTAAGTTTTTAAAGCAACTCTAGTCAACTCATTCCACTTCCTTTGATTTTTGTATACTTTGTTCTTGGTTGGTACTTTGTCTTTTCAGTCATTGTTAGTGTAATTTTCATAGTTTAGTCAAATTATATGGCATGTCTGTTTGTCATGTTTTCCGTATTCCTCCCACACTGAGACCACTTTAGATTATCTATAAATATTTTAGTTTGCTTGAGCGGGCAGTTTCTGACTGCATGGCGCCCTACCTTTCAGCTCTCACACACTCTCTACCGACCTCTCATATGTCCTGTGCAATAAACTCGGTCATTCTATACATATTTTAATTTTTCTGTAACTGAGACCGAAAAAGGATCATACATTTTTGTATCACTGATAAAAGTTGATTTATCCCCAAGCCAAGCAAAGAGTCAGTGTCGCTGATGTCTGACCTTTTTTCGGGCATACATTTAAGTATGACCCTTTTTTCGGTCACATTAAGTATGACCCTTTTTTCGGTCACGCTTGAGTATGACCCTTTTTCGGTCATACAATTAAGTATGACCCTTTTTCGGTCATATATTTGTGTGTAGCCTTTTTTCGGTCGCACTTTTTGTATCGCTAATAATTGGTGAGATGCCTCACCCTTTGAATTTCAGTGATAATAGTACGCGAGATAGCGTATACCAATAGCCGGAATTCGCCAATGTTAATCTAGTTTTGAGTGTTTTTAGCTAAATCCCTATTTGAGGCGTAATAGAGCGTAATAGCGCGATAGTCGGGTCACAGGTTTCGAGAGTGCATGCCCCCTCGCCCTAGGTTGTGGTGGTGACGGTGCTGAGTGAGTGTTGGGATCCACAACGCTGCCTGCTCCCCAGCGGCACTAACGCCGTTTCCGTTCCAGGTGCTGCCGCCGCTCCCTCAGGCCGCGTTGTCGTCAACAGGATCCTTCGCCGGGACAACTTCGGGCGTTGGATATTGGTGGACAACTTCCTTCCCGTGTCCAAGCAGCACGCGTCGCACCCAAACCGAGGAGAAGCAACCGTGCAGGAGGAAACAATGGTAAATTTCCGAAGTCATCGACTTCCAAGGGGTGAGACATCTGACCAGTTATCGGCGATCACCGAAATAAGAGGTAACTCAAATATCACTGAAAAAGAAAATACTCCTAAGAATCACCGCTAAGGTCGGTCAGACATCAGGGAGACTGGTCCTTGCTTTCTGATATGAAAAATCACCTATTGTCGGTAACGCAGAAGTTTCACATTTTTTTTTTGGTACTGACACTCGTACATAACAGCGTATCTACTGTTGGATTGCCTATGAAGATACGTTGTTCTGTCAGATGATCATGCAAATTATCACCCTTTTACGGTTGTACATTCGAAAATTTCCTATTTCCGATCATTTCTCATTTCCGGTCAAAGTATGTCTCACTCCTCTATGCGTTAGATGTCTTTCTTTTCAATTTTCGGTGTAAGTTCGTCAAAGCTTAAAAATTGGGCGTGCTAGGCTATTGTTTCTCCTCACCTTTCCTCTCCTTGAACTCTGGTCGAAGAGTCTAAGTCTATCATGTCGGTTCCAACACTCAGCTCCGCTCCCCCACTGCAGGAACCGCAGCCCGCAGCGGCAGCCACGCCTCCAGCCCAGCGGGAGTGCATTCAAGAGCTCGACCTGAAGGACCTGTGCGAGGCGACGCCGGAAGAACGACGGGAGGAGAAGGCAGCCACACTGCAACGCTTGCGGCAGCGAGGGGTGAGTTCTGCAGGATGTTAGAGGATGCCGCCTTCGATGCTGGAGGCTGGAGGCGGTGGCCTTTGCACAGGGGCCTTTGGAGACAAAGTCAGCTCGAAGATGAGTGTTAATTATGGATGCATGATCACCAGAATTTTAGATTAGCTTAATTTTGTCTTGACTTTCGTCGCATGTTTTAAAGCCGCGTTCGAAAGTTGATTGTTGTGAGTTCACAGTTAATTCTTGTGGACCTATTTAATGCAATTTTATGCATCACTGTGTGCATCTTATGCCGCAAGATGCATTAAATGCTTCATAATTTTATACACACCTTACGTACGTGTTTGTGCACGCACAATTATGCATATAAATGCATATAAATTATGAATTTAAAAAGTAGTGCGTTGCCAGTGGTGCTCACTTCGGTGCCTTGTGTGTGCAGGTTCGGCGGTTGACCAACGTGTGGTGCGAGCGAGACCCTGACTGGGTCCTGGCTGTCCTGCGTGGTGCCGCGCCCACGCTGGAGGAGATTTCCGTCTGGAACCCCGACGATGCCCACCTTGGGGTGGTGCACGCCATGCCCGAACTGCGGCGGATGTGGCTGGAATCCTCCGAGGCCCCGAACGCGCCGCCTGCCGTGCTGCCCGCTCTGCAGCGGGGCGGCCTCAAGTGGCTGCGCGTGGGTGCACTGGCTGGGCCCAGCCTGGTGTCGCTGCTGCAGACCCACAGTGCGACCCTAGAGGTGCTGTGGCTGCAGGGCAATCGCGAGGACCTGCCCGACCTGCTGCGCCAGAGCGGTCTCCGCGGCGCGCGGATCATCCTGTGGGACTTCATCCACTACCCGTTGCGCTGGCACAGCATGTACAGGTGCCGGGAATGGCTCTCCCCATTGCAGCGCACACTGCCCGAAGCCGTGGTGGAGTGCCAAACGTGTGGCAAGGTCCCGTGGGAACGGTTTTAGAGCCAGACCTCGATCATCGTTTATGATGTTCTCCAGTTTTGTACTGTTTTCGGAATGTGCGTGTCGGATTGTGTCGAATAATTGTGTCTAATTATTGTGTCGAATTATATCCATAGAGCATATTTTTCGTGTTTTGCTTAGTTGGATTCGAGAGTGTCCTACAGTCAACAACACACGGTAGATCTAATGTGTCTACACATCTATAACCAGCCTGATCTGAATTTAAAACAAAAAATGAATCCTGTCACAGAAGAGAGAAGATGGCAACCATGCATGATGCATGCTAGCAATATATCTGCTTCCTGTTTGAAACGTGTGCTCCATTTACCCTAGTTCGATTATTTTTCTGCCAGTGTTCTGCTTTGGGCTTGTTTGGTTGAGCGTGGTCCGTGACCAACCGGCTTTAACGCTGTCTCTCTCTCTCTCTCTCTCAGGTGCTCCCACCGTCGTCCTTGCCGCCCGCATCGCCGTCAAGAAGGCCTTCCGCCTGGACAACTTCGGGCCACGTGGCCCGCTTCTCAGGTCCGGGTCTCACGCAGAACGCCAAGTGAACAAGAAAGCAGGGGTAAGTTTCAGCAATGTGTCCCTTCAATCGTTGGCGTTCGTTCCATAGGCACACTAGATGTTTATGTACTTTCTTGGCCCATAACTATTGCCATATTTGTGCATACCGAAGTTATGTACATGTGCTACGTGCAATTTCGTACATAATTTAGGGCCGATGTCTTCATGTTGTGCTGGAATATTTTTAAAATTGTACCTAATTTATGGACAGATTTGTGCATAACATATGCACAGTGGAAATGTTAAGGGGGGACCCTGGTGAAAAAATGACCAAAATTGCCAAAAATAGTATTTTCAAAGTTCATAGATAAAAATGTGCATAGAAGGTTTCCGATTCAACAGGTTGAACGCCTTTAAACTATGTGGGTAGTTCCTTCATCATTTGGAAAGAAATAACATTGAGATCAGTTGTCGTTGGCTTATACGCTCAACTTCACAGCTTTACTCAGTCGACAAAAAATTTTGTCGTAGAAAGACTTCCTGCGTTCCTGGTTGACACCTACATGAGTCGTCATGCATGGACTCTATTCATTGGTGACTTATCGACAAATTTTAGTGACGGAATCTTGATATCAGCCCTACTTTTTTTAACACTCACCTAAAAGTTTCAAAAAGGGCAAAAAAATTCACTTTTTTTAAATGTTAAAATTTGAAAATTGATATCTCAGGACAGAAGTTGAAATTGAAAATTCCGTCACTAAAATCTCTTCTATACATCTTAAGGATAACCCAACAAATTTTTCAAGACTTTCCGTCCCAATGAAAGACGCAGGAAGATTTTTCCCCAATGCTCTAAAAAACACTAAAAACCCACTTTTCTCAGAGACCGTTCAACATTTTGGATTGAATTTTGTTTTATGAACTCACCATAATGAACCTAATAATCAAGCAAAGTTTCAACTTTCTGGGATTATTTTAAAGCCTATTTGAAAGTTTCACCAGGGTCCCCCCTTAAGGTTCTTCTTACTTTCGCAGGAACAGATTGCAGCGGTGGGGACGTCATCTGCATCGAAGTGCATCCGAAACCTTTACTTGAAAAACATCACTTGGGCTCTCCCAGGAGATCGTCAAAAAGAAAAGGCAGCCACGCTGGAACGCGTGCAGCAGCGAGGGGTGAGTTCTAAAGGCCATCGGCGAGAATATATGAACTGAATATACACCAGTACGCTGCACTGTACATCGAGACCCTGGTGAAACTTTCAAGTAGACTTTAGGATAATACCCAGACAGGGAAAGCTTTGCGTTTAATTATTTGGGCATATGTTAGTTCGGAAATCAACATCATTTCCCAAATAGTGAATGGTCTCTGAGAAAAGTGCCACTTTAGTGTTTTTAGAGCGTTGGGGGAAAAATATTCCTGCGTCTTTCATTGGTACGGAAAGTCTTCAAATTTTTTTTTTAGTTATTCTAAAGATATAGAGATTTTAGAAGCGGAATTTTCAAATTCAACTTGATCTAAGACACAAATTCACAAATTTTCGCATTGCTATAAAGGGAATTTTTTGCCTGTTTTTTCAAATTTTTATGTTTTTGTAGAAGTATGGCTCATATTGAGAAATCCTCATGAAAATTTGTCGACAAGTCATCATAGTAGAATTGAGTCCATGCAAGACGACACATGTATGTGTCAACCAGGAACACTTAAGTCTTATCACAAATTGTTTTTTTGTTGACTGAGCGTATGAGCCAACAACGACTGATTTTTTTTTTTTCTAAAGATATGAAATTTGGGAAATTTCAAAGTCAACTTGATGAAAATCAAAATTTTGCACATTTCTTAAATCCATATTGGAAATCCTGATTTTGCAATGGAGTCCAGGATAGCTTATCACAAATTGGGTATGGAAACCAACAACCTGGGCGGACTAAATGATAATGAAATTACCCACTTTGCTTAAAGGTCAACCTGATGAATCTGAAAACTTCTATGCACATTTTTATCCATGAACTATGGAAATACTGTTTTTGGCAATGTAGTGGCCAGATAGCATTATCACCCAAATTTGGGTATGAGGAAAGCTTCATTTCACAACTCTGGGCGATGAAATGACTCTAACTTGGGCAATATAGTATATATACACCCCACCCAAAATTGGAGTCCTGGTTTTGACTCTTTTACGTTTAAAACCTTATGAACTATTTTTAAACTAATTTACTTTGTTATACAAAGAAATTTTTCGTAAATTATGAAGTATTTTCTTTGTAAGCTTATGTATGCTCAAAATACTTTGTTACAACAAGCTGGCTTTGAAAGGCATCATTATCATCAAAATAGTTTGTAAGGTTTTCAGAGTGTTCATTCTCATTGCTCTCGTATTGACTGTCGCTGTTTTATGTCTGCAGGTTCTGCGATTGACCAAAGTGCAGTGTCACAGAGACCCTTCCTGGGTCCTGGACGTGCTGCATGCTGCCGCCCCGACGTTGGAGGCGGCTTCCTTCGAGTTCGTCGGTGAGGAGCACCTTCAGGCACTGCACGCCATGCCTCGCCTGCGGCGATTGGAGCTGACTTTCACTTCCGAGCACGACCCCGTGCTGCCCGCTCTGCAACACTCGGGCGGTCTCAAGTGGCTGCGTGTCCAGGCAATCCCTCCGCGTACCCTGGTGTCGCTGCTCCGGGCCCACAGCGCGTCGCTGGACGAACTGTGGCTGCACGTGTCGGCTCCTAGGTTGCCGGAAGACCCTCTCAAAGCGTTGTTGCCGAGTAAATGGGACGACCTCGCCGGCCTGCTGGCCCACTGCGGCCTCCGCGTCTCGCGGCTGGTACTGTGGAGAGACTACCACATGCCGACCTGCCCTGAGCAGGTGTCCCCGCTGCGCCGCTTGCTGCCGGACACCCTGGTACAGTGCAATACGTGTGACAGTGTAGCGTGGGAAACATTCTAAAGCCGGGACTCGGCCTTGTTCAAAACGTTTTCCAGTTTTTGTACTGTTGACCTATTGTGTAATAAACCGTCGAAGTATCACTTGGTGTACATTACTTTCCCGAAGATTTGACTTACTTTTACTCACTCAAAACATTACAATTTTTTTATGACGTACGGACGATAATACCTTACGACCCTTTTGGGAGCACAAAAAAAATAAAGTATAAAAGCTATATTGGGGTTGCAACCCGAAAACTGTTGGAGGCCACTGACATTTCAAGGATGCCAAATGAGTTCGGGTCCAGTAAAAAAGCTGTGATCGATAGGTCGCCCACCTACGCGGCGCAAGCTCCAAGAAAGCAGTCAAGATATTCGCCGGAAAAAGACAGTTTAGGGTCGGAATGTAACAGTATCAGGTGTCTCAAGGGTGTGCTCCAGCACAACATATTGAAATTTGGGCGATTATAGTTTTTTGCCCGAAACGTGAAAAAACGATACAGCTTTTTTTCGACAAAATAGGTTGACCACCTCAGGTTTGTCTGAAACTCATGTGAAACGTTCCAGTCGGTCCAAGAAACAGATGCCCGTCGCCCAATGGTCTTTGGCCCATTCTGTTTTGCTCTAAAAAAAAAAAAGACTTTTCCCCTGACGATGAGTTCAAGACGCTCTGAATGGTGGGATGCCTACCTCTGCGGCGCATGCGAAAAAATTCCAGTTTTTCGTCAGGGAAAGACTGTTTAGGCCCCAAATGACCCTCGGAATAGTGTCAGGGGTCACAAGGCAGCCCTCCAGCACAACATGCTCAAGTTTGGGCCATTTTTAATTTTTGGCCAAAAACGTGAAAAAACCATGATGTATATATATAGCCTTAGCTTGTTTTCAACGAAAATGGCCGACCACCTCAGATTTGACTGAAATTCATATGGAACGTTGCTATGGGCCTAAGGAACAGAAGTCCGGTGCCCAATGGTCTTTGACGCATTCATTTTGGTGTCAAATTGACTTTTCCCGTGACACTGGTTGAGCTGCAGAAGGTGTGGATGGTGGGTTGCCTACCTACACGGCGCATCTTGAAAGCATTCCAGTTTTTCGCTTTAAAACACCGTTTAGGTCCCAAATGACCCTCGGAATAGTGTCAGGGGTCACAAGGCAGCCCTCCAGCACAACATACTCAAGTTTGGGCCATTTTTAATTTTTGGCCAAAAACGTGAAAAAACCATGATGTATAGCCTTAGCTTTTTTTCAACGAAAATGGCCGACCACCTCAGATTTGACTGAAATTCATATGGAACGTTGCTATGGGCCTAAGGAACAGAAGCCCGGTGCCCAATGGTCTTTGACGCATTCATTTTGGTGTCAAATTGACTTTTCCCGTGACACTGGTTGAGCTGCAGAAGGTGTGGATGGTGGGTTGCCTACCTACACGGCGCATCTTGAAAGCATTCCAGTTTTTCGCTTTAAAACACCGTTTAGGCCCCAAATGACCCTCGGAATAGTGTCAGGGGTCACAAGGCAGCCCTCCAGCACAACATACTCAAGTTTGGGCCATTTTTAATTTTTGGCCAAAAACGTGAAAAAACCATGATGTATAAGCCTTAGCTTTTTTTCAACGAAAATGGCCGACCACCTCAGATTTGACTGAAATTCATATGGAACGTTGCTATGGGCCTAAGAAACAGATGCCCGGTGCCCAATAGAGTACTCCAAAGAAGCTCTGGCCCGGAAGAAGAAGAACAAAAACGGAAGTAAGAAATTGCAGTATCTATGAGAAATATACGCTGCGCATGAGGGTCCGCAGCGTATATTTCTCATAGAAACTGCAATTTCTTACTTCCGTTTTTGTTCTTCTTCTTCCGGGCCAGAGCTTCTTTGGAGTACTCTATTATCTTTGGCGCATTCTGTTTGCTCTAAAAATGGCTTTTTCCGTGACGCTAAGTGAGTTCAAGACCCGGGTCCACGGGTTTACCCGCAAACCCGGGTACCCGCCAGAAAATTAGGATCGGAATGGCGCTTGTAACAGTATCAGGTGTTTCATGAGAGGTCTTCAGAACAACATACTCAGATTTGGGTGTCATTTTAAATTTTTCGCCCTAACTGTGTAAAACCATGAAGTACAAGCCTCAGCTTTTTTCCGACACAAATGGTCGACCATCACAGTTTTAACTGAAATTTTCGACCATCACAGATTTGTCTGAAATTCTCATGATACGTTGCTGTTGACATTACAATAAATCCCTGGGTGCCAATTGTCCATTTGCGCATTCTATTGGGTGGCAAATTAAAACTTGTCCCGCGACGCCAGTTTAGCTCTTTGCTTGAAAAGGACTGTTCAGAACCGAAATAGCCCCGGAAATAGTATCAGGTGTCATTAGAGTGCTGCAGCACATCACACTGCAAAAGTAAAAAAGGGAATATGCAACTTATCAGGGGCAATTTCAAGTACGATTAACAAAGATGATATGTAATATCACGATTTATTTCACAAGGTCCATTGAACATAACGAAAAATATAAACAATATTGCATAAATAAAAACAGACTTCATAGCCTTCTGTGCTTGAGGCGGCACAAGTTAGTAAGATCCCCAAAAATTATGCCATCAATATGCAAGTCAAATAGTAAGCTCTTTTTTTGTTAAAGATACTGCAGAGCTAAAAACAATTTAAGTGATACGCATGGCCGACGCAGGCTGACCCACTTGGAAAAAAGGCATGCAAAATAAAACACTTTTTGGCTATACCACAAAATTGCACCTCCTGCTCTAAATCAACTCATTACACTTGATGCAGGAGATAACACTAATAGAAAACGTGCTTTTACACGGCAGGTTTCAAACAAATCACTCTTTTCTGAGTTTATTCTCTACAAAATTGGCAGGCTGAATTGAATACCAACAATTGCCAAGCCAGGCTCCGAAAGATACCTCTTTAAAATTAAAATTACAACAAAGATGCTTCGTTGACATTTTTGAGTGGTTGCAAAAGCTTATGTAGGGTCAGGGCGGAGAAGAACTGGGCAGGGGAAAAGCTGAACACCCCATATTCCTTCAAATACCATATCCACAGGCATAACAACCATCAAAGATTGTTCTGTCACGGTAAAAACGGTACCTGGTTTTCCCAGGAAGCCTATGGTAAAGACATAAGCCATTCCCAGGGAGTTCCTGGGAAAATCAGGAACCGTTTTTACCGTGGTGGCATCAGCGGTCTGTCACATGATAGTTGTTAAGCCTGTGCAGACAGCATTTGAAGTGAAATATAGGGTGTTCAGTTCTTCCCCTGTCGAGGTCTTCCCCGCCCTGACCCTAAGCGAAAGGCAGTGGCGAAGGTACAAAAATCGCCTAAGATTTTGGTGTATATTATTCACGGAAAGGGTATACCCTTTACCTATAGGTAAACTCGAAAGCAAGGTTCACTTGGCTGCAAACCACCAACCAACCACCACAGGACCACGTTCAGTCCAACTCCGAGTCCAGTTTCAGTTGTCCTTCCATGGCGGGCCCCGCGAGGGATAGGCAGGGTACTTGTCGCACTCCCCGCACAGCACGCGGGCCCCGAGCAGGTCGCCCGAGATGTCCTTGAACACGGCGCGCTTCTGCTTGCGACACGAGTCCTTGCCGTGGGGCAGCTTGTTGTCGGGGAAGCCTGGCGCCTGCCGCAGCAGCACCACGCTCCGCAGCGCCGTCAGCTTGCAGCACCGCAGGCGGGCGGCCAGGTCCGCGAAGTGCCACGGCGTGTCGCCCTCGGACGCGCACGTGATGCGCAGGTCTTGCAGCGTGGCCGCGTGCGCCGCAACCAGCGACAGCACACTGGAAAGAGCAAACACGTTAGGTAATCCACGTTAATTTACAACTCGAGCCACCTTTCAGAAAACCAACATGACTCTCCACAGGGCTGGAAACAGTTCCAGTTTCACACCAGGGTCGGGCCGGGGAAGAACTGGACACCCTAAAATTTACTTCAAATGCCGTGTGCACCGGCTTAACAGCTACCATGTAATGAAACGCTAATGCCACGGAACAACTTCTGATTGTTGGTATGCCTGTGGACACACTGCAAATCCAAGTGTAGGACAGGTCGACACTTTAAAGCGTAGACCAGTTTGTCCTACGCTTGCAAGTGTCGACCAGTTGTGTCCGAGGCTTCGAAGTGTCGATCCCACTCTGTCCGACGCCTGCATGTGTAGGACACTGTTTGTCCTACGGCAAATTACACTGAGTTTCCTATTGTGACCCCACACTTCAGCCGTCGGACATTCTGTGGTCGACACTTGCAGGTGTCGGACAGTGTGTGGTCGACACTTCCAAGCGTAGGACAAACTGGTCAACGCTTTAAAGTGTCGACCTGTCCTACACTTGGATTTGCAGTGCATGGTGTGTCAAGGAAAATATGGGGTGTTCAGTTTTACCACTGTCCAGAAAAGATAAGAGACGGTCTATGGTACAGTTTTTGTTGTACTTTTGTTCTAAAATTCACACATTTGCTTGCAGTTAAGGTTTCCGTAGTTACAAGAAAATTGTCCGCACAGTGCGGACACCTAAACCTTCGTATTACGGACAAAAAAATCCCTATTTCAAACGAAATTCGATCCGCAATATGGCTGCGCAAAACTATCCGTAACCTTACAAACACGGCATCTCCACTGAGAAAACCTTCAAAACGATTTCAGGCCTTACAAAGCAAAGCAGCTGGATAGAACAAAGTATTTTGAGCATACATGCATAAGCTTACAAACAAGATACTTCGTAATTCACGAACCATTTCTTCGTACAACAAACTTAATTGTACGTAAGTACAATGTACGATGTACGTAAGTATGCTCAAAATACACTGAGGAAACCTTACAAACTATTTCAGGCCTTACAAAGCAACACAGTTTGTTGGGACAAAGTTTTTTGAGCATACATAAGCTTCCAAAGAAAATACTTCGTAATTTACAAACTATTTCTTCGTATAACAAAGAAATTTAGTTTGAACGTATGTAAGCTCAAAATACTTCGTGAGGTTTTAAGGGTGTCAATCTTAAGGTTATAAGGGTGCGGAAAGGACTTAAGGGGGCTCATACATGTTAAAAGCACTTTTTTTAAAAAAAATTTTGATGTAGACGGATTAAGATTTTACAATTTCTGTGTTAAAATCCTTTTAGATATTTGAGTAAGCTTCATTTTGGCTGAAGGGAAAGTGACTTTGGACATTTTTTAGAGATTTAGTCGAAACGTTTAAAATTTTGCTTCTCGTAAGATTTTGTTCGCATACTTGCTCAGATCTGTGGGGAAAAAATCAGGGAGACTCATCCCCAGTAGTGTCATAGAATTGACTAGAATGGGCTTTATATCTGCAATAGTTTTCAAGAAAAAAAATAAAAACAATTTTTTTACCAATTTTTTCAACAAATTTTTCAACAAAAAATTGTTTTTATTTTTTTACTTGAAAACTATTGCAGATATAAAGCCCATTCTAGTCAATTTTATGACACTACTGGGGATGAGTCTCCCTGATTTTTTCCCCACAGATCTGAGCAAGTATGCGAACAAAATCTTACGAGAAGCAAAATTTTAAACGTTTCGACTAAATCTCCAAAAAATGTCCAAAGTCACTTTCCCTTAAGCCAAAATGAAGCTTACTCAATTATCTAAAAGGATTTTAACACAGAAATTGTAAAATCTTAATCCGTCTACATCAAATTTTTTTTTAAAAAAAGTGCTTTTAACATGTATGAGCCCCCTTAAGTGTGAGGTGGAACTATGAATACCTGGACGCGGGGCGCAGGGCGACCCACAGCCATCGCAGGCCGCAGTGGTGCGGCGGCAGGGGCGGGAAGGCCACCTCCAGCGGGGCGTCGCTCCAGTCGAGCGCCAGCTTCCGCAGCAGCGGCATGCGCTGCACGCACTCCAGGTGGCGGCGCCGCACGTTGGTCACGTCCAGGCTCTCCAGCTGCAGCGGCAGGTCCGGCACGTCGGCCACGTCCGGGGCCACGTGCACGTGGAGGTGGCGCAGGGCGGGCATCCACGCCACCACCGTCAGGTGCTCCGGACGCGCGTCGTGCAGCGACAGGCACTCGACGCGCAGCGCCGCGCGCAGCAGCACGGCCTCGCACCACTCCGACCAGCCCTCGCACACCAGCCCCACCAGCTTGCGCACCTGCAACAAGTACGCACTCAGCTCAATGACTTTCTCACTAAATTCCAGCGGACTTTTAAAATAAATAACTATGCACTTTTTAAGTATGCACAGGCAGATACGTAAGTACGGTTTGTATCATACTATGCATCACTGTGTACATTTTATGCATCATCCAGCATAAAATTTACACAGAAAGCATAATACAACACCTTGCGTACGTATCCGTACGCAGTGAATTCTCAGTGGTATGTTATGAAGTCAGCTGCACCGCCATAATATGGAACATTATCATTATCACCATAATATGGAGAATCTTCACTGTACAGCATTTAGAATGCACTATAATACATTTAATATTCACCAAAATATGCACACTAAATTCTTATGGACTTTTTTATGCATAGTTATGCATGCACAGATACGTCCATATGTAATATAATAATATTATGCATCACTGTGTACATTTTATGCAGGAAGATGCATAAAATGTACACAGTGATGCATAATTTTATACGTACCTTATGGACGTTTCTGCGCATGCATAACTATGCATAAAAAATGCGTCCTTATGCATTTAAAAAGTCCATAAGAATTTAGTGTGTGGAGAATTTTCTTCAGTAAGAGACATGTAGACTGAACAGAGCAAAGTCGGTGGCCAGTTCGCTTGCCACAAAAATGGGCAAGCCAGAATGGACAACACCACACCTTACCTTGGCCAGGCCGGGGTCCTCCAGGACGGCAGCCATTTCCTGCGAGTACTCCGTGCGCAAGCAGAGCTCTGCGAAATCGCGGCACTCTGAGGGACTGAAGGCGGTCCCGGCTTGAGGGGCTTCGGGGTTCTTCACATGGCAAGTGCGAAAAAAAAAAAAAAATATTAAAGAATGGCGTCTCACCTTCAGGAACATGTGAACGATGATGTGAACCAAATCTCACGCGTTTCGCATTTAGAGTATTTTGAGCAGAAATGTCTACAACCGTGTGATACTTTGTAGAGAGAAAAGAAATGTTTTGAGCAACGAAGACAACACTTTCAAGTACTTGATAGGTACCGAGCAGCGCATGGGCTTTTAAAATGGTCCACGAGATTAACGAGGTCTTTGCTCGAAACACTTGCAATTGACCACACAACAGCACACTCTGAGCACGTAACTAACTTTCTACTCAGAAACAAGGTACTCGTTCAAACAAGGATAATACTTGGTATTTACTAAGAAAGAAGCATTAATTTTCTTTGCAAAACTACTGACGAAAATAAATTCTTCGGCCACTTGTGTCCGACGCTTGGAAGTGTCGACCACACAGTGTCCGACGCCCTCAAGTGTCGACCACAGCATGTCCGACGGCTGAAGTGTGGGGCCACAATAGGAAACTCAATGTAATTTGCCGTAGGACAAACAGTGTCCTACACATGCAGGCGTCGGACACAGTGTACTCGACACTTCAGAGCGTCCGACAGCTGGTCGACACTTACAAGCGTAGGACAAACTGGTCTACGCCTTTAAGTGTCGACCTGTCCTACACTTGGACTTGCAGTGTAATATTTATTAACATTAATTACGTGAGGCGTGCCTTACTTTGACCACGGCCCCGTCTCGCTGCACGGCCTCCTGGGGCGGGTTGGGAGGGGAATCCGCTGGTGGCGGGGCTTCCAGCACCGGTGACGCCTGCGGCTGCTCATCGCAGTCGTTGCTGGCCGTCTGCAGCAGCTGCCCCAGCAAGGCGCACCGGGCCTGCAGCAGGCTGGCGGCGTCCTGCAACTGCCGCACTTCTTCCGGCTGGGCTAACTTCACCTGCACTGTGAAACCAAAGATGGAGAAATGAACACTTGAAATGCGGACGTGTGCACACTACATTCTAGTGGACCTTTCTGTTCCACACATGGATTTGCAGTATAGTTAAGAGTCTACGAAGCATCGCTTTTGAAATACGAAGAAAACGAAGTCATTACAAACTCAACGATGAATAGTTTCGTATTACGGTGCGACATCCTTCGCAATATGAAGTGGGGCAAACCAGGGCCATTCAACAGCGCCCAAAATGGACCATCGACGATTTGACCCATTTTTGGCTCAAATGTTACCTACCCATAGGTTAACATCGGGGTAAAATTTCAGCCACCTAGGTGTCGTTTCATAGGAGTTATGGGCAATCTTAGTTTTTGACTTTTTTTCTTAAGTGGTTTTTGACCAAATTGCTACATTTTCCAAAAATCCCTCTCAAGTCCACAGTTTTGCCCCTAGTTGGCTGAAAACTCGTTCCCCATTATAAAATTGCATGAGGAATTCGATTTCAGGGCCCAAACGGACCCCTGGGCAGTCTATCATAGAGAAAAACGCCAGTTTTGACGAAAAATCACTTTTTTTAAGGTTTTACGTCGGTGCGTTTTAAACCTACACCCGAATCCAAACTTGGTCAACTCAATGCGGGAAATCGTACCTCACACTACCACCTAAAATAGCACGGCTCGACATTTGGGTGGTATGGGTATGGTTTGGGCGCTGCAGCCTTGGGAACTTTTAAATTATGAAAAACTAGCAAATTCCTCCTTACGACGAGGTCAACCCTCCTGCATTGGCTGTTTCGGGTTCAACTGAGGCCCCGCGATAAGATTTAAGTGAGAAAGGTCCTTCTTACCCCTCACTACCATCACTGACCTTCTGAGAAGCGCACTGAGGTCACTTCTTGGTCCATGGCTGCAGCCAAAATGACAGAATTGACGAAACGCCTGAAGGGTAGGCAACTTATCCTACGCGCCTAAGGGTAGGCAAATTATCCTACGCATGAGGGGGGCTGTTCTGGTCTAATAAAACATGTAGTCGAACATCTGCTTCTTATATTTTGAAGAGGATTATGATCACAATTTCGACAAATTTGGCAGTTAGATAAAATACTAAGCTAGGTACATAACTTGGCTCATTATACATTGAGCTAATGTCGTAAATTGCTGATCATTACACTAAACTAAGAACACAACTTTGCTTAACACATGAGAAAAAGTCCAGACGACCGTCCGGGAACACCGCTCCCGGACAAATCCGATTTTCCGATTTCGCCTCACAGAATTGTCACGATCATGAGACATATTTTTTTGGAACCTCCTCAAAGGAAGACGCAAGTTACTTTTTGAACGGACCTCGTACGATGAATTTGGTACGGAAACATGATTCCTGGACGGTCGTCAGAGACATGTCCAGTCCGGGAACACCGTTCCCATACGTAAGAGCAGCCCCGCAAGCTAAATGAGGGTATTTTCGGATTCAGCGGAGCGGATCGAGTCTTGACACGGCCCGATTCTGCTGCACGTCAAGAAGGCCGTGTGGAAATCGGGTTGGTTGTAACAGCTCAAAACAGGTCGAAAAGTAAGGGAATGGCCTGGGGTCCCTCCGCTGATTCCTTAAATACCCTCATTTAGCTTGCTGACCCGCTTTTACGTACGGAAACGGTGTTTCCGGACTGAACATGTCTCTAAGGACCGGCCGGGTACACGGTTCACGGACTCAAAAACGGCCATACAAGCTTCAAACTGAGATATTTTGCGTTTTCTTCCTTATTTTCGAAAAATAAAATGATTCTGGCACTCACTTTGATCGGGACCGTGTTCCCATATGTACTGCGTTCCCGCGTCCGATGTGTCGTTGGCGTCCACACGGGAGCCCCGTTCCCGTCAATGGGCATAGCTCTTGCGACCGTCCGGGCACGGGGTCCCGGGATTTTTTTTTTCGGCTGGTTGGTTTTTGTTATTGCATGATTCGTGCTTATATCTAGTCGTGAGGTCTGGGAGATGCAGGATGCAGGGTTTGGTCAAAGTAGACTCCGGTGCTGAGCGGAAGTTTGCCCAAAACGAGTCCGCTCTGCAAACTGTACAGAGTGCTCAGTACACTCTATTTGGAGTGTACTCATAAGCACACTCCTGTGAGAGTGTGCTCAGCTGAGTACACTCTAACGAAAGTGTGCTTAGCTGAGTACACTCTAACGAAAGTGTGCTTACCTGAGTACACTCTAACGAGAGTGTGCTTAAGTCGGCACAATTCATGCAGCTGAGTACACGTTCGTGGGAGTGTACTTGTGAGTACACGCTGAAGAGAGTGTACTCATGAGTACACGCTAAAGATAGTGTACTCATGAGTACACTCTAAAGAGAGTGTACTGAGTACACTGTTGAGTTTGCAGAGCGGTCGTGAATGTGTTAAGCAAAGTTGTGTTCTTAGTTTAGTGTAATGATCAGCAATTTACGACATTAGCTCAATGTATAATGAGCCAAGTTTTGTACCTAGCTTAGTATTTTATCTAAATGCCAAATTTGTCAAAATTGTGATCATTATCCTCTTCAAAATATGAGAAGCAGATGTTCGACTACATGTTTTATTAGACCAGAACAGCCCCTCTCATGCGTAGGATAATTTGCCTACCCTTAGGCGCGTAGGATAAGTTGCCTACCCTTCAGGCGTTTCGTCAATTCTGTCATTTTGGCTGCAGCCATGGACCAAGAAGTGACCTCAGTGCGCTTCTCAGAAGGTCAGTGATGGTAGTGAGGGGTAAGAAGGACCTTTCTCACTTAAATCTTATCGCGGGGCCTCAGTTGAACCCGAAACAGCCAATGCAGGAGGGTTGACCTCGTCGTAAGGAGGAATTTGCTAGTTTTTCATAATTTAAAAGTTCCCAAGGCTGCAGCGCCCAAACCATACCCATACCACCCAAATGTCGAGCCGTGCTATTTTAGGTGGTAGTGTGAGGTACGATTTCCCGCATAGAGTTGACCAAGTTTGGATTCGGGTGTAGGTTTAAAACGCACCGACGTAAAACCTTAAAAAAAGTGATTTTTCGTCAAAACTGGCGTTTTTCTCTATGATAGACTGCCCAGGGGTCCGTTTGGGCCCTGAAATCGAATTCCTCATGCAATTTTACGCTGGGGAACGATTTTTCAGCCAACTAGGGGCAAAACTGTGGACTTGAGAGGGATTTTTGAAAAATGTAGCAATTTGGTCAAAAACCACTTAAGAAAAAAAGTCAAAAACTAAGATTGCCCATAACTCCTATGAAACGACACCTAGGTGGCTGAAATTTTTCCCCGATGTTTACCTATGGGTAGGTAACATTTGAGCCAAAAATGGGCCAAATCGTCGATGGTCCATTTTGGGCGCTGCTGAATGGCCCTGGTTTGCCCCAAGTATTTCTTCGTATTACGAAGTAATTCTACGATGGATTGCTTCGAAAAACTAGGCGGGAACGCTACAATACATTAAGTTTCTTTTAAGAGTTGTTCGCACTCTGAAAACTTTAAAAACTGTTGAGCTCTACAACCAACAGCAACATAAGGAAAGTTAGAGCATTCATACGCTCACAAAAGAAATTCGTACTTTATGGAGTGTCTCTTCGAACAAGAAACTGAACGTTCGAGTCTTTCTACAGTAATTCAACAACACCTTCGTTTTCTTCTTTCTTGTGAAGAATGCCTCGTAGGCTTTCAAGAGTATGTTCAGATTCTTGAGTGTGCTCGACACTGAGAAAACGTTACAAACTATTTCAGGCCTTACAAAGCAAAGCGGTTTGTTAGAACAAAGTATTTTGAGCATACATAAGCTTGCAAAGAAAATACTTTCGTAATTCTCGAACTATTTCTTCGTATAACAAAGTAAATTAGTTTGAACGTATGCTCTGTAAGCACTGAGAAAATCTTACAAACTATTTTGGGCCTTACAAAGAAAATAAGTTTGTGTAAAAAAGTATTTTGAGCATATATAAGCTTACAAAGAAAATACTTCTTAATATACGAACTATTTCTTTGTATAACAAAGTATATTAGTTTGTAATATGTATGCTCAAAATACATCGTTAGGTTTAAAGAGTGAGGTTTTAAGGGTGGAAATACTTATTGAGGTTTACAGCGTACATACTTGGTTGGACGGCAAGTCGACCCGCGTCCACCGCGGCCCGCAGCTCCGCCTCGGCGTCCTCCACGCGCCGCAGCCGGTGCCTCCACTGGTCCAGCAGGGCGTCCGCCGCGCCCTTCACGTCCTGCAGCGCGCGCACCGCGTGCCGCACGGCCGTCGCGGCCTCCTGCAGCCCCCGCAGCCGCGCCGCCGCAGTGGCGCTCTGCTCCGCGCGCAGCTTGCGCAGCGAGCAGAGCGAGTGGTCTCGGTCCTCGCAGTCGTCGGTGGCGGCCTTGCTGCAGTCGCGGCACCACAACCACAACCTGCGGCAAACGAACACGTTCTCAGCCAAGGGGAAATAACTCCAGCCAAATTTGTGCACCGAAATTCATCAAATGTGTCAAATTCACTGAAATTCATCGAAATTTGACTGCAATTCATCGAAATTCGACTGAAAAAATCATCGAAATTCGACTGAAAAAAATCATCAAAATTTGACTGGAACTCATAAGATTTGTACACCAAAATTCAGTTATTTCGCCTCGCTCTCAGCCTCTTGTTGACTTTATCGTCAGTAACCAGGTACTAAAGCCTACAACAATAATACTTAGTATTTTCTTCTTAGATACGAACAATTCAGTGCACAAAATTATGTGCGAATTATTTTTTTGTCAATAAGTACTAACAAAAAGGCAGATAATCCGAACAAAAGTCAAAAGTACATTTTACTGTTGCACAAGAAATCAGAGGTACTATCGACAAAATGTCAATACCGTGTACTTTAAGTCAATGGTCTGTCTGAGAGTGCACTGTAAAAGAGTACACATACATGCTTGGATAGATAGGACTAGTCGAGTGTATCTGATCATCTACTTGCAGACACACTCTTATTTAGAGTGCACATGACAGGCACACTCTGTTTTAGTTTGCAAGTTGAGTTTCAGGTTGTACTTTCAAGCATGCAGTTTTGTTAGGGAACAGGTTCGAATTAGGGAACTCCGAAACATTCCGGGCTGTTCGTTACGGAAAGTTTAAGTAAATAAATAAATGAATTACAGGGGATTCTGGTCCTTGATTTCCTTTCTCACCTCTGATCCGAGCACCGATCCTCTTTCTCAATCAGTTTGAGGAGAAAAAAGTTGTCGGGCAGTGAGCCAACCGGCTCGGCGAATTCCTAGACAGAAACAGATTAATTTACTTTCGACAACTTCCCCGAGTAAAAATAGAAGGCTGCAGATAGGCTGACGCTTGGCTGACGCATGGCTGTATGGACCGTTTTTTGGCTGTATGCATGGCTGCCGTGGCTGCCTTGCAGCCATGTCGCAGCCATAGCGATGTCCTGGACTTGCAGCCATGCACGCTGCAATGGCTGGTCTGGCTGTTTCACGGAGCGCTTTGGCTGTGGAACGCTTCAGAAGCTGCGCACAGAAGCCTTTTGGCTGCCCGAAGCAGCCTATAAACGCTGCCACGCACAGCCAACTTAGCTGCAGTGGCTGTAGGCTGCGCGTCGCAGCGTGTTGGCTGCTGGCGCCAGCCCTGCCGTGGCTAGACGTTACAGCCATGTAGGCTGCAATGGCTGTAGGCTGCGCGTCGCAGCGTGTTGGCTGCTGGCACCAGCCCTGCCGCGTAGACGTTACAGCCATGTAGGCTGCAATGGCTGTAGGCTGCGCGTCGCAGCGTGTTGGCTGTTGGTGCCAGCCGGGCCGCGGCTGGACTTTACAGCTATGTAGGCTGCCATGGCTGTAGGCTGCGCGTCGCAGCGTGTTGGCTGTTGGTGCCAGCCGGGCCGCGGCTGGACTTTACAGCTATGTAGGCTGCCACGGCTGTAGGCTGCGCGTCGCAGCGTGTTGGCTGCTGGCGGCAGCCAGGCCGCGGCTGGACTTCGCAGCCAGGCGGGCTGCAATGGCTGTAGGCTGCGCACTGCGCGTCGCAGCGTGCTGGCTGCCGGATGCAACCGGGCTACGGCAGGACTATACAGCCATATAGGCTGCAATGGCTGTAGGCTACGGATGCAGCATGGTGGATGCTGGCGGTAATCAGGCGCACTCCTTGATTAAAGGGTTATAAAAAATAGAAAAAAATAGAATGGGTGCTTGGTATGCTGATATTTGAGTTGAATACGTTAACATACATAAGCCATGCAAGTTTCGTAAAAATCGGGACACTTTTTTGTTATCTTTGATATCTCGGGAACGGAAAGTCCTAGATGAAATTACTTAGCAGATTTGGATCTGGAACGGTGTTGGGACCCTAGAAAATCTACTAAGGGATCCATAGAACTTCAAAGGGCGTAACAGGCCCCCTCAAAGGTCGTCATGGGGACCTTCATGTACTAAGGAGTGAAGCCTAGTAGCGATATGAGTGCTGCCGATGGCATCCACGAAGCTGCAGGCTGCAGCCGAGATGTGGCTGTGACCCGCAGCTTCATAGCTGCCAGGGGCAGCGTGGCCCGGGCGAAAGAAGGCTGCCTGGAGCATCCTGAAGGCTGCGGGGTGCAGCCTACAGCAGCGCCTCACAGCCTCTAGGCTTCCGGGGGCAGCGTGGCCCGGGCGAAGGAAAGCTGACTGGGGCATCCTGAAGGCTGCGGGGTGCAGCTTAGAGCAGTGCCTCGCAGCCTCGTGGCTGCTGGGGGCAGCGTGGCTCGCGAAGGAAGGCTGCCTGGAGCATCCCGTAGGCTGCGGGGTGCAGCCTAGAGCAGCGGGGGCAGGGCCGACTCGGCTCCAAAGGGACACTTCAATGGCTGGCAGGTGCAGCCAGAGAGGCTGCAGCGGCTGTGGATGGCTGGATTTTGGCTGACGTATGTCCGAATACAGCCAATGTCTGCAGCCGTCCGAGATCCATCCGAGCGCTCTCAGGCACCCGGAGGAAGCCAGCCTGCAGCCAATCTGCAGCCTATAATTTTCTCTCGGGTCAGTTCACACAGCAAAAACGGTTCCAGGTTTTCCCAAAAACCTTTCTGGAAAGACTTACAAAAGGCTAAAACGCTTGGGTACCAGGAACCGTTTTTGACGTGATGGCAATAATCATTCACACAGCAACCGTTTGGAGACGTATGGACGTAACGTATGGAGACCTCCAATAGAGAACTTAGTTCAGTTCATGGTGGCTCAGCTACGTTTTATCACCCAAAATTGGACAAAGACCGTTCTCTCACACCAATTAAGGCAATAAAGGGTTATCTGGTAATGAATAGGTAGATAGAAGTAAACAAGGTTGTATCACCCAAAGTTGAGTGAGGAAACCTTCATCACCCCAGTTTGGTGACAAATTGATTGTCACCCAGATTCGGGTGAAAAAAAAAGACCTTGACCAAAATTTAAGTCGGTGTAGTCTCTCGTTTCAAGAACAAAAAGCAGAAAAAGTAACGACTTACCTGCTGACACAGTGGACACACTTGCTTCCCTCTTGTTGAGATGCACTGAAGGCACACCGTGTGCCCACAGGGGATACACTTCGGCCTCCTCCTCGCACTATCAAGCTTCTCCACACAAATGACGCACTCCATCTCAAAGCTGAAACAAGGTGAAAACAGCGTACAGTAACGGATAGGGGAAGAAAACCGAGTTCATTGCAAATTCGGTGGCAAGGTTGCTCGCCACAACACTGGCAAGCCGTAAAGAATGCCAAACATTGGGAAGCCTGGCCCTCGTATACTCCCCAGCTTGCGAAACACTGATGAAGCTAAAGCGTAACACTCTGCTAGAGTCAAGCATACACTCTCAGACTCGTATTGACTATTTATCTCTTACCATTAAGGTTTTTGTGCAAACGTAATATGTACTATTTTCTCTATGGCTATGCACAATTTTGTTCATTGTATAATGTTTTTAGACCATTAAACCGGACTTTTTGTCATTTGCAATGTACTTTTCAATTTATACATTATCTATTGACAATTATATCCTTAAAACAATCAAAATTGTGCTTAGTTAAGGAGAAAATAGTACATTTTACGTTTGCTCCAAAAACGCTATAGGCAAAAGATAAAAAAGTCCATATTGGTCTGAGCGTGTAAAGTTACGCTTGAAGATGTTACGCTTGAAATGAAGCAAACTCTGGAAATTCCCCCACGCATTTAGGTAGGCGGAATCTTTGAGGAAGAGCCTATTACGCTTGATTTCAAGCGTAAACTGATTACGCTTGAAAACAGAGGGTAATACTACGCTTTAATTTTACAAGTGAATATTGGCAAACTAATGAGGATTTCGGGTCACACCTTGCCAACTTTTCGCATGCTAAAGGGGTTGCCTGGTACGGAAGTACGGGAAAAAGTACGGAACGTCCGTACGTACTTGTCCTACAAGAACTCATGTAATCGGATACGGAAAAATAGTATACGCAAGTTCCGAATAGTAGGACGACATGTACGGACGGTCTAGGCAAATTTTTGACCAGTCATGCTCCGTACTTTTTCAGAACTTTTTTTCTCGCAGTGTTAATAAGTACAAAGTCCTGGTTCTTAGGCTCGTTTAGACTGGAGAAATTGAACCGGAGAAATCAAATTCTCTGGGCTGAAATTGCCTCTGATGTCATGATCTTACTTGCGTCAGAATCCTCTCCGCTTCCGAAAAGACTTTCCCCAATCTAGATCATAGAACTCGTGGATCTCTTTGATCGTTTTTTTCCCCAAAGTTAGTCGACAAGCTGTCTCTTAGACCAAATGATTCGTCATGAGGTCTTTTCATTGAAAGAAAGTACTATCATACTTGAGCTTTTCGACTTATCTTCGCATCGTCCGACTCAAGTTCTCCTGCACGCCTACTTCACAGTTCCTTTCCTATTTCTTGAAGCGTTTTCAAAGTCGCACTTACCTTAGGAAATTCAACCAAGTAGTTCGTATTCATTTGTCCTCGATTCAGAATAGCATCACTTATCTCTACAGTATGCAATTTTTGACACCTTGAGACATAACCCTTCCCACCCACATGTGGCGCGGCGTTACGCTAGGCTAAGTGAGAACCCCCACCCTCTCTCACAGCGTAACCACGAGACCTCACATGGCGTAACGTTACGCAAAATTTCTCAGGTAAACACCATTACCCTCGTGAATGAACTATTCTAATCGTCGCCGACTGAGAAACAAGGAGAATCACAAAACCGGAAATGGCGCCGGCAACTTAACCTCACTCAGCCGTCCGAGTACATCATTTAAAAAGTTTTTCGATTCGACACTCTTTCAAAGTCTACCAAATACTTTAAGCCAAAGGAAAGAAATATATTTGTCAGCACTACTGACGATCTACTCCCTACTCCCGATCTACTTTATTTCCGGTTTTGTGATTCTTCTTGTTATTTAGTCGAAGACGACTAGAATGGTCTATTGCCTGTACCTTTGGAACGTGTTCTCACAAATTGTGCTTTTAGCGTACCGTTACGCTGACTCGAACCCCCGTGCCCCTCTATTCCGCAGCGTTCCGCTCAACAAAAAACCAGTCTCCCCCCTTTGGAGTATTTTCCCACAACTCTTGAAACTGAAGGAATAACAGACGTAAGTGCACAATTTTCGTCCCCTCGCCTGAGGAGGGGTTCCAAGGGGCAGCCATCTTTACCCCCTCCTCAGGCGAGGGGGCGGCAGTTGTGCACTTGTGTTCTTCTTCCTTCCGTTTCAAAAGTCGTGGAAGTACCCTATCGACGCTTGCGCTCGTCGCCGAGTGAGGAACAAAAGTAATCAGAAAGTTAGGAACCAGCAGGAACGTGCCTACTAGTACCTGGCTTATGGTTAATGTTTGTTCCACTCTGGATGACGTTCAAAAGAATCTATGTTTGGCGTAACGTATGCAATAGATGTCCCCTACTAATAGTAAGAAAATATGCACAGTTGCTTTTCTTAGGGCTTAAAGTTTTGCATCCACATAGGATACTAGAGAAAACAGCTGGGACGAATGTTTAGAAGAAATCCAGGAGAATAGACGTCGGACTGCAGAAGAAAGGTTCACTTGGATGCTTCGTGCTTCTTAGATCCTAAAAGCCTTCGAAGCATGTTTCATAGCCTTGGAGAATAGCTTCGTGTAATGAAGAGACATGCTTCGTATTACTAAGTATTTTGCTCCCTAAAACGAAGCGATTCTTCGTTGAGATTTTACTGCGCAGGTCCTTTCCCCGCCTCTCTCTCTCTCTCTCGCGCGCGTCCACTATACTTCGATGAAAACCCAGACCGGAAGTACTGGGGTCATCGGGCCAATACAAAGACATTCACGAGACCGGGCGACACGCTGGAACTCAGCAAACTCAACAGTGTGCTCAGCACACTCTGTTCAGCACACTCTGAAGCGCGGTGCTCCGGGACACTGCTGGATTGTGTTGAAGAGTGCCGATGGAGCAGAGCAGTAGAGTGTTGGCGGTATGAACGCCGTCAACGCAGATTTCTTGAATTTAAGTTAAGTTAGATAAGGCATCGGTTGGTCGGGACGGCGCCATGACTTGTTTGATGTTTTGCAACATTTTCGGCTGCCTTCCAGGCCGTGTTGGCTTTAGTGAAGGGACACTAAAGTGACCTATGCTCGGTCACGCGGACGGCTCTCCGCGTGGCTGGGTGTGCGTCACGCACAGACTTTGAACGCAGGGCTGCCTCGCGCTGGAGGCAGCGAGCAGCGAAGATCCCTTCACTAGGGCTGGCACCGATGGTTAGCGTAAGGGAGTTTGCGGGCAGTGTCGTGGTAGCGCTGCGTTATCAGCCAGAGTCGAAGGGCTGGAGCGTGGCGCTCCGGGCACTTCGGGGACAGTCGAGACAGAGCGTCAGAGAGTGTGGTTGTGATCTGCTAGTGTAACCTTGTAAGAGTTTGCGAAATATATATAAGTCTTATGATCAACTTCGTTGCGTTCTTGACTTGAAACACCGAACACTGCGGGCACCCCACACGGAGACAAAGTTTTAAAATATAGAGAGTGTAACTATTCAGAGTGTTGTGTTGTTATTCTCCCTATGCCTTCATTCACACTCGACTCGAGTACTCGGAGGATACCCAGTGCCGTGCAGACCGTGGGCGGCTACACCGCTGCCCTGTGACTGTCAGCGCAGTGTAAAATCCGAACCGAGCCGAAACGGCTTGTCCCGGACCGGACACTCGCGGGCCGGCGAAAGGAGATAATGAGCTTGAGCAGCGCGCCGCGCTGGCGAAAGTAAACACTAAACAACACCCACACGCTCAGACCTATATGGACTTTTTTCTCTCTTGCTTATAGCGGTTTTTGAGCAAACGTAAAATGTACTATTTTCTCCTTAACTATCCACATATGTAGTAACGAATCTTAGTCTCCCCAAACATCTATCTCTCTCCCTCCGAGCATCTTTCTCTCTCACTCACACTCTCACTCTCTGCCGACCTTCACCAAGCGAGCACCAGCCACCTCACCGAGCGACCACCCGACTTTCTCTTACTCTCTCCCTCCCCCCCTCGCGCTCTCTCTCTCTCTCTCTCTCTCTCTCTCTCTCTCTCTCTCACGGCCACCGTTTCACCCCTTCCACAACCCCTTGGCCATCAGCGGCGCGGGTATAAAAGAAGCTGACCGCTGTCCGTCAAGTCAGTCGTGTACGGTTCCCTCCCATTGCAAGAAGGTAATAAACACACTAAGCCCACCTCACGACTCTTCACTGGCCACCCTGTCCGAGACAGAACCACGCTGACCGAGATCACACGAACACCCATAAGACGGAGTTAGGTCTGCGAGCATGTCTCAATAGACCAACACAGGCTCAAATATCTACTCGACAAGCAACACACACACCGCCACCACCAGGACACACGCCGACACCTACAACCAGCCACCGATCGTCGCCCCCGCCGCCCGAGAGACGTCCAAGACCCCCACCAACAACAGAGAGGCCAGCTTCACCAACCCTGGCTGCCCGCTCAGACTCCAAGACGACACCCAGACAACGCCGAATGTCAGTATCATTTGCACCTGTTTTAGACGAGGGGGTAAACACTCCGCTGAACCTTGTACAGACTACTCCCTATTACGGAGTATTACACTTGTATTACGCATGTATTACGCCTCGATTTCATGGAAAAATGACATTTTTTGATACTTTTGGTCCCAAAATGTATTACTATTACGCGTATTACGGCGTAATACCCGACTTTTGTGTACAGGGTATTACGCAAGTGTTTACCCCCTCGGTTTTAGAGAGCCAGCCAGAACTGACAGCCCCACCCACACGGCGCCGCCATTCATCAGTGTCTGAGACTCGGACACCACAGAAGCCCGGCACGAAGGACTCAACACGCCCAGACGCTGCACCTGCTACCCGCGGCAGGTCTCCCTCTACATCCAGACCGGCAACCCCCACACCGCGGGTCGCCACCCCGCCCCCGCCGCCGTCCAGACAACCATCACCGCCTCCTGAACATGCAGCACCCCGTGACCGCTCCCGGTCACCAGTGGCAACGGAGCGTCGTTCACGATCACCAGCAGCACGACGAAGACGCCGCAAGTACATCAGCAGGCGCGAGTGCAGTACTGACAGCAGTACCTCCTCCTCCTCAACCAGCAGCACTTCAAACTAATACCCTTACTTCATCCCTTTTTCTGTACTTTTATAATTTATTTTTTTTAGCACAATTTTAAATTTTAAGCTCTCATTTATTTTCTTAATCAACTATATTTTAAATTTCGGTGATTGGTTTGAATTTCTTTTATGAGGACATAAAAATAATTAGGGCTGGGAGGAATCTGTAGTAACGAATCTTAGTCTCCCCAAACATCTATCTCTCTCCCTCCGAGCATCTTTCTCTCTCACTCACACTCTCACTCTCTGCCGACCTTCACCAAGCGAGCACCGACTTTCTCTTACCGTGAAACGGGGTAACTTCGGACACATTTGAGAGTTTTTTTTGAAATTGTGAAAGTTGTGGTGCTGTCATGGACTTGAGGGTTAAAATTTATCATCTACGCCCCTTTTAGCTTCGTTTTGGCGCTTATTTCAAATTTTGCACCTCACCTTTTTACAGTGGAGGGTCCGAAGCAGTGTCCGAAATTACCCCGTGTTTTGGGTAATTTCGGACCCCTAGGAAAAACGACTTTCGTTTGTTTTTGGGTCCCAAAATCGATCCTGTCTCTTTCTAAAGTGCTAATATGATTATGTGAGAAATTCGTAAGGGTTTAGATGTAAAAGTAAGGTAGGGGTGGTCATTCATACATAATTTTAAGTCATGTTTTGCTTCGATTTGAGAAATAGTGGGTGGAACTAGTAGAGCCATTTAGAACGCTTCTATTTGTTAGTTTTTGACCGATTAGCTTTCACAGGCAGCTCGGGCCATACTTTATTACGCGAAAGGAATCTTAAATCTGCCTCTACAAGATTACATACGTCACATACATGCATATAAAAGACAAGTAGTCGTGTCGTATGTACGGTTAGGAAGATACAGGGGCTCAGTGGAAAGCGTTGCATAGTAAACCGGCGAGCTATGCAGCCATTCGCCAAGTCCACCTCTCATGTCACATGAAAGAAAATTAATCACAAAACAGTCTTTGACACTAAGGTAGAAACGCACATAAAAAAATAAGTATAAAAGATGTAGCTTTGCCCCATTTTCATGAAATTCGAAGTTTACAAAGAAACCGCTGTAACAATTGAGGATTCTCGTTGTTATTGGATTATCTTCAACTTTCAGAAGAGCTCTTGAGCTTCCACCACTCAAACCCCGCGAAATTGGAAGTGTTTAGGACATACCCCCTCTCCCTGGCGTGACGTTTGTATGTCCGAAATTTCCCCGTAAAGTAGCATTTTTTAGTTTTGAGCCCATAAAACCATACTATTTGACCCAGGTGATTGAAAATTTGACACAGTATGCTCTTAACATGATTGAATCGACAAAAAATCCCCTCATGAACCGGCCATGAACTTTCGGCTTGCCAGTCAAAGTTTTTATGCATAAAGCGAATTTAGGTAAAAATGGTTAAATACAAAAACCACTATTTCTCCTGGAGTTTGCCCCTGATTTGGCCTCCGGGTGATTGATCAGATGGTTTTAAGTGTGGCCGATGCGATGCGCGCAACGGGACAAGCCTCCAAGTTGGCCGTTAGATGGGAGCATCATCACAATGCTTCCGGGCAGAGTTGTCCGAAATTACACCGAGTGTCCGAAATTACCCCGTTTCACGGTACTCTCTCCCTCCCCCCCTCGCTCTCTCTCTCTCTCTCTCTCACGGCCACCGTTTCACCCCTTCCACAACCCCTTGGCCATCAGCGGCGCGGGTATAAAAGAAGCTGACCGCTGTCCGTCAAGTCAGTCGTGTACGGTTCCCTCCCATTGCAAGAAGGTAAAACACACTAAGCCCACCTCACGACTCTTCACTGGCCACCCTGTCCGAGACAGAACCACGCTGACCGAGATCACACGAACACCCATAAGACGGAGTTAGGTCTGCGAGCATGTCTCAATAGACCAACACAGGCTCAAATATCTACTCCACACATACTTTGGAAAGATACTGGACTGGACAAGGGTCACACCCCTACCACACCCCTAAGACGCAACTTCCGACCGGAAAACTACTGGACAAAGGCCACACCCCCACTTACTCCAGTTCACCCTAACCGACTGAGATATAACGCGACGGACGGACTAGCGGAAGGGCAGTTGGAGACCGGGACGGCAACCGAGGCGCACGCTGCGCAAACCGACGCCCTGCGAGCCGCCAAAGACTTCAGTGACTACAAAGCAGCCCAAGTCTCCGCGGGAACAGCGGACAAGGACGAGGTCGCCCGGCTGCAAACCCTACTGGTCAGCATGCAAATGGGCATCGCACTTCAAGCAGCAAACCCCACCCACACACCGCGTCCGCGCCGAGCCACCAACGTGAGGGCCATCACGGCGACGGGAGAGACCGCAGCAGAGACGATGTCCCGCCGCCAACGGAAGCTGCTCGGCAGGGAAGGCCAAGCCAACGGCCGCCCCACGCCGTACCCAGCACTCCCACTCCCGGCGCCGCAGCCAGACCAGACTTCAGAGCCTCCAGTACCCATCGTCGAGGAGCCAGAGGATGACGCCGACGCCGGCCAACTCCAGTCCATCAGCACGGAGCCCGCCGGTGTCACCCCCAGCAACTCCGAGACAGACATCGACGGTGAGGCCGCTACTAACACCGACGACGACTTATACGACTTCCTACTTACTTTCTGACTTAAAAAAAAAAATAAAAGGGGGGGGGGAGTGATGTGGAGACGCGGGTGAAGGGGAGCGTCCCACATACTTTGGAAAGATACTGGACTACTGGACTGGACAAGGGTCACACCCCTACGACACGACTTCCGACCGGAAAACTACTGGACAAAGGCCACACCCCCACCTACTCTAGTTTACCCTAACCGACTGAGATATAACGAACGGACGGACTAGCGGAAGGGCAGTTGGAGCCGAGGACGGAACCAGACGCCACGCCGCACGACACGAGACGCTGCTGAGCCCGACGGAGCCGGACGAGACTCTACCCTACCCTACAGAAGACCGACGGAGATACAAAAACTGTGAGTGGATTTCGGAGACCCGAAAAGATCTTAAGAATATAGAGAGTGTATTTTATCCAAAGTGTTGTGTTGTTATTCTCCCTGTGCCATTCGTTCACGCTTGACTCTAAGTTCGCTCAGTGGATTAACCCATAGCCTATCAGAAAAATAAGTACAGCCATGGCCTGCTGCTCTCGCTCCCCTGTGACTGTCAGTGTAGTGTAAAATCCGAAACGGCAAGTCCCGGACGTTGCTGCTTAACTGCAGCCGAAACGGTTTGTCCCGGACGGACACTCGCGGACCGGCGAAAGGAGATAATGAGCTCGTGGAGAGCGCCGCACTGGCGACAGTAAACACGAAACAAACACCGACACCACACCCCTCTATAAAGAAGGTAATACAGAGACTGAACCAAACGAACACCACGTTACTTTCCCTCCTCCTGTCCGAGAAAGAACCACGCTGGCCGATTGAGAAGAAGCCAACACCTACACGACGGAGTTGGTCTGCGAGTATGACTGAATAGACGCCAACATGCACCAGATCCCGTAAGAGACATTCCATGCCGGTTCGGCCAGGGCCTGAAGGTGACCATTGACGATTTCCGCGCCGCTTTGGCATTTTTTTGTACTCGTCGAGATAGGGCGATTGCCAAATTTTTAGGTCCCTAAGTCCATTTTTGCGCCCAGGGTGGCAATTTTTAGATTTCTCTGAACATTCTTTAGTGGTTTTGTTGAAATTGCGCTTCGAAGTCCCTTTCTTGGCTCTCCACGGCACAATTTCAACGCTAGCTCAATGATTTTGTGCTTAAAAGATGCGTATTGAATAGAGGAAGAGACTCCAGTGGTCAAATTCTACTTTTGAAGTCATCTTCGTGGTGATCCAAGTGATTTTGCAAATTAAAAACATGTAAAAATGAGGTAATTTTTGCTAACTTTGGCGAGGGATCTTTCGATGACCGACATCGAAATTTGAACTTTTTCTAGCGGATTCTTGAAGGTCTCGAGGAGATCTTTCGAGTTCCGGTGCCAGAAAGTATGGGACCGGCCCTAGTTTAGCCGCTACACCGCTCCAAAGTTTCGAAAAATCCCAAATTTGCACTAAATGGTGCAAGGAGTGGGCTTTCGCTTGCAGGCCCACGGCAATTGCCATGCGAGTCCCAGGCCATCTCGGCCCGACAAAACTGACCCCTGCAATAACTTCTACTTGATCCCAAGCCCCAGGGTCACTCACCGGCTCGGGGGTAAAGGGGAGGGGAGGAAAGAATACAGTGAATTTTCACAAAATTATGCCCCAAGCTTATATGTCGTCCTAGCCCCGCATCAGTGGTGATTATGGACCTCAGGCCCAGTGTGTTTGACAATACTCGATTCCGCCTCCCGCAACTCCCCCCTCGGAGAAGCGGGTGCTCTACAGGCGTTCGCTCACATTTGTCCGCGGGGAGCGCCTGCGATTAAGTAGAGCAGGCAGCCCCTGCAGCACGCGTGCAGTTGGTGGCCTACCTTACAGGCGCTTCGGCCCTGGACCACAGGCCCTTGTACACTTTCTTCGGCCCCCTCTGCTGGAAGCGTCGTCTCAAAACATAACCGCAGAAAAATGGGATTGGAATTTTCAAAGAAAAAGCAAGTTCACCGAAAATGTTGCTCATTGTATTTAGGTCTTTGAAAATTTGTTTACCGTGGTTTTAATGACTTCTTCCTTAGCTTGGCTATGTTTTTGATCCTTGAAATTCCGCCCTTGCCAATTGAATACTCTGATGAGGCTTCCTTTGATACTGGGACTTTTCCCCAGGACTTTTGGACTGGGTGGCACATGGCCGCTTCAGTTTTCATTCCAGGTAAACTTTGTTGCTGAGAGAGGGGGGTAGAGCAGCATCGGTCAGCTTCTTGCTCTTGCATGTCAATGTCTGTGATGAGATCCACATAGGTTTTTTCTCGCTACTATTACGGCCTCAAAATTTTTAATTTCAAAAGTCAGTGGCCTGCGGGTTTCGCAGATCTCATGGATGCGGAAAAAGCGTGTGTCAGAGCTTACGCTTTTGCAGCCACCTGTCGTTTCTAAAGAAGAAAAAAGATACAGAGTTTGAAAAGAAAATGACTGTCATTTTAAACATATCAGATAGGGAGGAAAAATGATTTAGAAACGACAGGGGCTGCAAAAGCGTAAGCTCTGACACACGTTTTTTCCCGCATCCATGAGATCTGCGAAACCAGTAGGCCACTGACTTTCAAAATTAATAATTTTGAGGCCGTAATAGTAGCGAGAAAAAACCTATGTGGATCTCATCACAGACATTGACATGCAAGAGCAAGAAGCTGACCTGATGCTGCTCTACCCACCTCTCTCAGCAACAAAGTTTACCTGGAATGAAGACTGAAGCGGCCATGTGCCACCCAGTCCAAACGTCCTGGGAACAGTCCCCGTATCAAAGGAAGCCTCATCAGAGTATTCAATTGGCAAGGGCGGAATTTCAAGGATCAAAAAAAATAGCCAAGCTAAGGAAAAAGTCATTAAAAACCCCGGTAAACAATTTGCAAAGACCTAAATACAATGGAACATTTTCGGTGAACTTTCTTTTTTTTTGAAAAATTTCCCAAACCCATTTTACTGCGGTTATTTTTGAGACGACGCTTCCAGCAGAGGGGGCCGAAGAAAGTGTACAAGGGCCCGTGGTCCAGGGCCGAAGCGCCGTAAGGTAGGCCACCAAACGCCGCGTGCTGCAGGGGCTGCCGCTTACTTAATCGCAGGCGCTCCCCGCGGACAAAAGTGAGCGAACGCCTGTAGAGCACCCGCTTCTCCCCAGGGGGGAGTTGCGGGAGGCGGAATCGAGTATTTTCAAACACACGGGCCTGAGGTCCATAATCACCACTGATCGGGGCTAGGACGACATATAAGCTTGGGGGATAATTTTGTGAAAATTCACGTATTCTTTCTCCCCCCCCCTTTACCCCCGAGCCGGTGAGTGACCCTGGGGCTTGGGATCAAGTAGAAGTTATTGCAGGGGTCAGTTTTAGGGCGTCTTTCACCACACCAGCGCTATCTGTCGGGTAGCTGCCCAGTCGGTAAGTTACCAGCCGGCCCTATCCTGGCGGTAGGTCTTCGTGCGTTTCACCACGCCTATCCGCAGGGTAGGGGTCCGGCCGGTAGCTAACCGTGCGACGTTGCCATTCTCGGGAGAATCCAGCATGCCGTGCGTAGGAAAGCAGGAAACGTAGGAGGCCGTGTTTGACCCAAATAAACAAAGCAAGTCCAAACAAGTCGAGCCCGCGCAAAACATCAACAACAGCGAGTCCACCTACATTGTCTTTGACCAAGTTCACCATGTCAGCGGAAACTAAAAAGAAGAGGTCCCCGAATTTCACCGAGTCGGAGATAGAGCTGTTTGTGGAGGTTCTCCTCCCAAAATATAAATCTGTCATTGAAAACAAAAAGACCGACGCCCTGACGCGGGGCGAAAAGGCGGCGGCCTGGAGCCGCCTCCAGGTGGACTTCAACAACTTATCCTCAATTTTCCATAGAACTGAGGAGAATTTAAGAAACCTGTGGGGCGAATTGAAGAAAAAGGCCAGAAAAAGACAGGCTTTTCAGAAAAGGGAGACGGTGTGCACAGGTTAGTAGTTGCTGTTAGAGGTTCTCAAATGTTGAGGTTATCTCTTTCATTTTCTTCCATTCATTGCCATTATTACAATGTTCATTACAGGTGGAGGTGAAAGGAACAAAAGTGGCGACCCAACTAAGCTGGACGATAAAGTGCTGGAGGTGATTGGGCCATCCGGAGTGGGCCTCAACGAGCAATATGGAGGAGATGCTGAAATACCAGAGACTGATTCTTCCAGTGCTGTAAGTAGTCTGTCAACTACCCTCTTTTTTAAAGCACTATATGCTGTAGACAGATGCAAACTAGCATGTACCATGCACAAAATTTATTGAAAATTTATTTGCAGTTAAATACAATTGGAGATTTGTTTGTGGTGGGCACATCCGATACTCTGCAAACAGCGGAAACTGTGAGTATTGTGCTGTAATGCTATCCATAATTTTATAGATTATCACAGATACATAAATATGTGTATAAATATAAATTAATGTACTTTAATTTTCTTTTGTTATTGTTAATTTTTGTTGCAGGCTACCATTGAACTCCTGGACTGCTCGGGCATTGTTGTTCCACAACAAAATTGGTCCGATGTTGTGCCACGTCACCTGTACTCCAAGAAGCCTCAGGCTCTGAAGATGGTTGATGGAAGCACGCCGAGCACATCGGGCACCCAAATGTCGAACTCCAGCACCCCAACCACCTCTGCAGAGTCTGCTCGAAAGCGGACGGTGGCTGAGGAACTGGAGTATGCCAAAATAATGAAGAGAAGAAGGCCATCGCTCTCCACTGCTCCTCCGCCTGATGAGAACCAGGCCAAACTGGTGGCGGCCAGGCTGGATCTGGCTCTTGCAACTAAGGCCAACATGGAGGAGCAGAAGAAGAGGGATGAGGAGCTTTTCCAAATAGAAAAAAGGAGGAAAGAGAGTGAGGCAGTGTTGGTGGAGCTGCAAGTTTTGAAAATGAAGAAGGAGCTGGGGCTAGATAAGTAATTTAGTTTTTAATTCTGTGGCGTTTTGTACCTACATTTACATTGCACGAACCAGCACTGGCATTGCCTAGTTAATGTTCCTATTTTTAATTATTATTGGCTGCTTTTAAGCCATTCATTTTTCCTTAGTTAAATTCGTTATCTATTATATATTTGACTTAGTTTTATGCACTTTAAGAGTAACTTGAAAATTTTATCATAACAAAACAAATTTGAAAAATAATTTGCAAAGAGTACTTTTAATGTTGGCTATAGAAATCTGCAAAGCTATTAGGCTGTCTCTGCAAGGGTGTGCAAGCAAAGGTAGAGTACACATGCCACAGTTGCAAAAACTTTTGGAACTGTTCGCTGTGATAAAAGTACCTGTGCCAACGTTGTTACTAACATAAGTGGCTTTTATTTTCTGTTGCTGAAGGTTTGTGCCTCCAGAAAAAGATGTATTGTACGGGTTTTTATATTTTTGTGCCATTTTTTTTTGTACTTTATTGTTTTTTTTACAGAATCCTCCAGACAACACCTCTACTTTCATTCTTTCTAATATTTTTTTTACCACAATGAGCAAGTTAGACACCACTCATATCATTTTTGCAATGAATTTTTTTCATAGCAGAAGGCCTGTTTGAAGTGAGTATATAACTTTCCTGTGTAGTTTTAGGTGATCCTTATCAGTGAATAAAAAGCTGAGTCAACTCTGTAACGTTTATTGAGCACTAGGAGAAACAAAGAAAAAGTATTTTATGCCACACAGCTTATACTACTTTTAATTTGTTTCCCTGTGCTTCATAAACGTTACAGAGTTGACTCAGCTTTGTTATTCACTGAAGGCTCACTGCTGAAAGTACAGAGGAAACCATTATTCTTTGTTCATTTATTTTGAACGGCACATCTGCAAGGAAGCAAATTAGCTGTACCCGACAAGTGCAGAAAATTTAGATCAGGAGTCTGACTCGCTCATTTTGGTAGCACCTTTAAAATTGATTTGTTCACAGTCGGTATTCAAGAATTCAGTTTATTTAAGTTATATGTTCCTCTTTTGAGAACTTTTTTTTTCAACACCAAATAATGTGCTCTTACCAATGTGTATTATTATTTTATATTGTAATTCAGTCTGATAGCCTTGTGATTTTAATGTTATTCTAGTTATGTAATATTATAACTCGCTTATGTGCCATGTATGTCTATTGCAATGTCTGTGAATGTAGTTACAAACGCTTCTTTTTGATTTTTATTATTAGGATAGTGAGTGAGTGATATAAGCAACAATTCTTTGTTTCTAGTTTTTATTATTTGTTAACCGACACAGTACAAAGTGCCCCAAAACAAAGTACAAAGTATGTTGTTGTATTAATAATAAATAATAAGATTCAAATTCCATTACAAATTTTTTTATTCATCCCACATCTAGAATTTCTCAATTATACAGAACAAAATATTGCTAGGGATGAAGTTCAACCAAAGTTTTGAAGTAATCATTGATGAGTTGTCTTCTTGGTAAATCAGTCAATCTCCGGCCATTACGATTATGCTCGACATAAGGTCTCATAATTTGGCCCCGTTCTATCAAAGCTTCCCATGGGGCAGGCAAACGGAGCGCTGGGTCATCACCTGGTTGGGGGTCATTAGCTCTTCTCAATATGTTAAACAGTACTGCAGTGGCAATAATGATCGGCATGCAATTTTCCAGGGATACATTTATACCCAATGCAAGGACAGGGAACCTTCTTTTCCAAACCCCAAAAATGCGTTCAACTGGGTTTCTGGTCCTGATTTGGGACTCGTTATATAGAATTTCTTCGGGTTCCACAGGATTGTCCATGGGAGGCATTAAATATGTTCGACAGGCGTATGCTCCATCACCCAGGAGAAAGGTAAGGGAGACCGGGGCAGTGTGTAACAGGGGCAGTGTGTAACAAAGTAGTATAATTCAAATAAGGCGCGCCCGAACACCTATGTGAATGTGTATTTTCTTTTCCCGTCAATGACTTAATGATTTTGCAATCAAGTCCGCGGTGATTTGATGCCTGTCATGGCGTCTGGAGGAGCTCGAAACTCGGCGCACGCGACAATCGGGTAGAATCCCATTTTTGACCTTTGAACTTCGTGGGTTGAGGCTGTTCGGTGATAAATCATTCCCGATCTAACGATTTTTCATCAAAGAGTACTCTTCCATGGACTTAAAATGCCCTGGGGCAACATCCTAACCTCAAGGGTGTTGGCCTGACAGACGGAAGGCTATGGCACTGTACCTAGGGGCAGTGTGTAACAAGTAAAGGAGGGACAGTGTGAAACAAGAAAGGAAACCATTCACCGGCATACTTTTGCTTCGATGCAATCGTAGCTTAAGTTGTGACATCGCTTTTAACATAAACGGACGTTAAAATATCCTTCAGATTGTATTCCTTTCTTGTTTCACACTGCCCCACCTTTACTTGTTACACACTGCCCCTTTAGTTGTTGCACTCTGCCCCAGGTCGGGGCAGTGTGTAACAAGTGCAAGGCTTAAAAGATTAGGGTCTAGGTCGTTCCAGACGGGACGTGGCATGCCCTAGATCTGCAAGTTACATGACAAAAGGTCCAAAGTATCCACTGAACCTCATTTTGGCAGAACATATTGACAAATGGCGATCTCAGAGCGAAATTCCAAATTCTGTTACACACTGCCCCGGCCTCCCTTATTTCTGTAATCATTTGCCTCAAATTTAGCCCTTTGCCGGCAACTGTCAAAGATAGTTTGGTCGAAGACGCTGCCTGGCCAACGGGCAACAACATCTGAAAATTCCAACTTGGAATTACAAATTGCCTGCACATTCAGGGAAAAGTATGATTTTCTGTTCCTGTAGTATTCTGCATATTGACCACCAGGAGAGCGAATCTTGACGTGTGTGCAGTCCATAGCTCCAATGACTCGAGGGAAACGGGCGATGCTATAAAAGCCGGCTTGCGTTTCAAGACTTTCCTGTTCTGTTCGAGGAAGATAAACAAATTGTCTGTAAAGAGACGCTATAGCTCTTGTGACTCTGTGGATAATTCTGTGGGCTGTTGCCTCGCTCAGGGCGTCTTTCACCAGCGCCTCTACCGGCCGGGTAGCGTACCTCGGCGAGCTTACCCGGCCGGTAGGCACAACCACTAAAATCCGATGCACAGATTTGAGTGTAGCCAGTTGCGTAATATCTCATGCACAAGAGCAGCTGGTTTATTGGGGAAACTGCATAGTTCCTATGAATAAAAGAAATATTGAATTTTGTAGAAAAGCGCTTAAGATGACTCTGCCATTGAACAAAAATGAAAACAAAATACTAACTTGTCACTTGGATATTCTAACCTCTCTTCAATCAGTTCCAACACATGAAGACAGCCTCTTTTCGTAAATCTAAACCTTCGAATAAAATCTTTGTCATCCATGTCAGTAAAATGTTCCAATCTATCACGAATGAACCTTGGACGTGGAACTCGCTCAAGATTTTCCTCCTCGTCGTCGCTTTCAAATACGATGTTGAGAGCAGCCTCTATTATGGCGTTCATCTTGGCGATTTTCTCTGTTTACCTCTGCGGTAAGCGTTTACTAGCCCGAATCTCGACCCAGTAAAGTTACCACCTTGGTAGCTTCACTGCCCAGCTGGTAACTCGTGGTGAAAGACGAATTGTGCCTACCGGCCGGGCAAGCTCGCCGAGGTACGCTACCCGGCCGGTAGAGGCGCTGGTGAAAGACGCCCTTAGTCGGGCCGAGATGGCCTGGGACTCGCATGGCAATTGCCGTGGGCCTGCAAGCGAAAGCCCACTCCTTGCACCATTTAGTGCAAATTTGGGATTTTTCGAAACTTTGGAGCGGTGTAGCGGCTAAACTAGGGCCGGTCCCATACTTTCTGGCACCGGAACTCGAAAGATCTCCTCGAGACCTTCAAGAATCCGCTAGAAAAAGTTCAAATTTCGATGTCGGTCATCGAAAGATCCCTCGCCAAAGTTAGCAAAAAATTACCTCATTTTTACATGTTTTTAATTTGCAAAATCACTTGGATCACCACGAAGATGACTTCAAAAGTAGAATTTGACCACTGGAGTCTCTTCCTCTATTCAATACGCATCTTTTAAGCACAAAATCATTGAGCTAGCGTTGAAATTGTGCCGTGGAGAGCCAAGAAAGGGACTTCGAAGCGCAATTTCAACAAAACCACTAAAGAATGTTCAGAGAAATCTAAAAATTGCCACCCTGGGCGCAAAAATGGACTTAGGGACCTAAAAATTTGGCAATCGCCCTATCTCGACGAGTACAAAAAAATGCCAAAGCGGCACGGAAATCGTCAATGGTCACCTTCAGGCCCTGGCCGAACCGGCATGGAATGTCTCGTAATGCAACATGCTTGAATTGTGTCCGTAACACTTCTTATAATGAGCTTATAAAGCGATCCTAAACATTTTGAACTCATTTCCCATGGCAACAATAGGTGTTATAGTTTAAGCGAGACGAGAAAGCACAGTGTCAACGCAGAATCTTCGTTGTTGCAGGAACAGACGAAACTAGGCAATATGGCGGCCTTTTTTCTCACGAGACGCTGCTGAGCCCGACGGAGCCGGACGAGACTCTAGCCTACAGAAGACCGACGGAGATACGAAAACTGTGAGTGGATTTCGGAGACCCAATGCTCATCGCCAGTGGCTGCTGATATGCCAATTGGGAGGTGCCCGTTTCTGACACTGAAACGCAGATTCGGGAACCACCAGTATTATTCAGTGGGCTACATGGCCGCACTTGCTGCCCAGCATGTCCAAAAGGTGCCATCGTATTATGAATACACGACTAACTATACTAGACCCCCGATGATCGTAAAAATCCGTAATCTGGGTCACGCCGCAGGTAGTGGCTGTCGGGGACGGTCGGGTCGTCTTCGGCTAGGCTCGGTCTCGTTCGGCTCCGTGCTCGACGGGGACGCTCCTCCCCCGGCGTGGCGGCGCGTAGCTGGCGAGCCTTCGGCGGGTCCTCGAGGCCCGAAGGGACGACGGAAACACCCGACCGTCCTCGACAGCCCCGCCGGAGCGCGCCGCCGGTTTTATGAGGGGGCAATTTAGCTTGTACGCGCTGGTCTGTGCATTGGGATACAGCATCGGGGGTCTTTATATAGTTAGTCGTGTTTATGAATAATAAGACTTTTTCTTCCTTTTCTTGGGCATTCCTTTTCTTTTTGATTAACATACTTTCAATCAACATTATGTATAGCCATAGTGTTAAGCCGAATATAATAAAAATGTATTGTATTACTTTAAGGAAATGTAAACAAAAATAAAATATCGCCATGATTTTATCGTTAAGTTGAAACTTTACATTGTAATTTTTTTTAGGTTAATACGATCATAGCCTTGTCATGATCTTGATTTTTATTTGGAAAATATAAGTCTATATATAATCTTATAGTTATAGTAACCATAAAATAATAACAATTTGTCTTAAGGTTACAACGAACACAGCCTTGTCATAATTTTGATCTTCCTTAGGGAACGAAATTAGGAATCTACACATGAGTCTATGTTTAAATCATATAATTAAAGTAAAATTTAAAACAAGAAATTTATATACACTCTCTTTACAGTGCACATATTCTAAAACAATTGCCAAGTTTAGTCCTCAGACGCACAGCGAAAAAACCCTCACAAACACCACCGCGTTATCACGACGGCTGGAGAAAGGGGTCCAGCAGCCGGCCCTACATCACTGTGGCAAAAAGGTTCGGAAAATTCTGTTAATTTTTTTGCCAGGATTCTCCGTAGCCCTCTTATCAATATTCTCCGTAGGCTCTTACAGTATTCTCCTTAGGGCCGTACAGTATTCTCCGTAGGACCGCACAGTCTTCTCCGTAGGACCTGGAAGACTGCATAGTCCTACGGAGATCACTGTGAGGTCCTACGGAGAATACTGTGCGGTCCTATGGAAAATACTGTAGGAGCCTACGGAGAATACCGACAAGGGGGCTGCGGAGAATTACCACAAGCTGTTTACAGAATTTTCCGTAGCTTTTTGCCATAGTGATATAGGCCGCCCTCAGCCAGCAGCAGCACAGTCTCAACCCATTCGCCAAGCTCGACGCTTCTCCGCCTCATCTTCGCCATGGACGCCAGCCACGACATCGTCGAGGTCCGCGACTCGGACAACACCGGCACAGCACTGGCCACGCACGTCAGCCTCGAGGGCCTGGCAGCGGTACAGGCCAACACATCAATCGCCGCAGCCATCCGTCGCCTCGACCTGGAGGTAACAAACATGGTACAGGCAACACGCGTGCTCGACATCACAAGGATCCAGCGGATCGCCGCCAGGCTTCGGCGGGACCTCGCCGCGACGACCGAAGCCCTGACAAGAGAAGCACAGCAAGCCCGGACCGAGGCGCACGCTGCGCAAACCGAAGCCCTGCGCGAGCGACCAAAGACTTCAGTGACTACAAAGCAGCCCAAGTCTCCGCGGGAACAGCGGACAAGGCCGAGGTCGCCCGGCTGCAAGCCCTACTGGTCAGCATGCAAATGGGCATCGCACTTCAAGCAGCAAACCCCACCCACACACCGCGTCCGCACCGAGCCACCAACGTGAGGGCCATCACGGCGACGGGAGAGACCGCAGCAGAGACGATGTCGCGCCGACAACGGAAGCTGCTCCGCAGAGACACTCTGAGAAAAAAGTACGGAAAAAGTACGGAACATGTCTGGTCAATAAATTTGCCTGGACCGTCCGTACTTGCCAACTACGGAACGTTCCGTACTTTTTTTCCGTACCCATTTACATGGGTTCAAATGGAGCAAGTACGGAACGTTCCGTAATTTTCTCCGTACCTCCGTACTATATTTTTCTGTACCATTTCCGTACAAAAGTACGGAATTTTTTACAGTGGAAGGCCAAGCCAACGGCCGCCCCACGCCGTACCCAGCACTCCCACTCCCGGCGCCGCAGCCAGACCAGACTTCAGAGCTTCCAGTCCCCATCGTCGAGGAGCCAGAGGATGACGCCGACTCCAGCCACCTCCAGGGTGATTCCACGCCAACTGAGTCAGTCACAAAACGGCATGGTCTCGGATCGGGACGAAACTTACGCAAATCGTAGGTCTAGTAGTGGGATGACTAAATCCAAAAGCGTTTGGCCGAAAAATATCTAGAAGCCGAGATATTGAGAGGTTAAATATGGTGCCGGGACAGCGACACGGAGACAGTTTTTCGCTCGCAGTTTCGGTTATATCCATCGGATCGAGAAACCAAGCATACCGTTGGAAAGAGGAGAAAATTTCACAAAACGTACTTCCTTTACTTTCTTTTAAAAAGTAAAAATAGTGTTTGATACGAAATAACCTTACCTTTGATTTATCGTAGAAAGTTAGTTGCACCACCAAATTTGCTGGGAAACGTCTTAAAAAATTCCCCGTGAAACAAAGATAAGAAAAAGATCAACCACAAAAAGTACTATTTCTCGTTCCCGAGATATCTGCATTTAACTATCTTGAAGTAGCGTTGCGAGTTCAAGCTCGCGCGGCGGACGAGGTATGAGAAATCCTGCGGCGCGCGCATCAGTAGGTACGTCGCTAAATGACCCGACTTAGAGCAAAACGTACATTTTGAGCCACAATACTGACAAAGTGGCGTACGAAACGTGCAAGGAAGAGTGTGTGAGGCGGACATAGCTGTGGATGCGGTCAAAATCACAAATGCAACGGTTGTAAACAACCCAGTGTGCCGCAGGATTTCTCATACCTCGTCCGCCGCGCGTGCTTGAACTCGCAACGCTACTTCAAGATAGTTAAATGCAGATATCTCGGGAACGAGAAATAGTACTTTTTGTGGTTGATCTATTTCTTATCTTTGTTTCACGGGGAATTTTTTAAGACGTTTCCCAGCAAATTTGGTGGTGCAACTAACTTTCTACGATAAATCAAAGGTAAGGTTATTTCGTATCAAACACTATTTTTACTTTTTAAAAGAAAGTAAAGGAAGTACTTTTTGTGAAATTTTCTCCTCTTTCCAACGGTATGCTTGGTTTCTCGATCCGATGGATATAACCGAAACTGCGAGCGAAAAACTGTCTCCGTGTCGCTGTCCCGGCACCATATTTAACCTCTCAATATCTCGGCTTCTAGATATTTTTCGGCCAAACGCTTTTGGATTTAGTCATCCCACTACTAGACCTACGATTTGCGTAAGTTTCGTCCCGATCCGAGACCATGCCGTTTTGTGACTGACTCAGTTGGCGTGGAATCACCCTCCAGTCCGTCAGCGCGGAGCCCGCGCCGGCGCCACCCCCAGCAGCTCCGAGCCTGGCATCGACGGTGAGGCCGCTACCAACACCGACGATGACTTATACGACTTCCTACTTACTTTCTGACTTTAAAAAGAAATTAAAAGGGGGGTAGTGATGTGGAGACGCGGGTGAAGGGGAGCGTCCCACATACTTTGGAAAGATACTGGACTACTGGACTGGACAAGGGTCACACCCCTACGACACGACTTCCGACCGGAAAACTACTGGACAAAGGCCACACCCCCACCTACTCTAGTTTACCCTAACCGACTGAGATATAACGAACGGACGGACTAGCGGAAGGGCAGTTGGAGACCGGGACGGAACAAGACGCCACGCCGCCAGTCGTAACAAGTGTTTGAAGTGTTATTGCGTCTTGCTAGGTATAGCATCGCGCAAATTTGGGTGAGGATTATTTTATAACGACCGACCAGAAGATCACCGACTGCATCATGCTACTCGTAGACCTTACTGTTACCAGGCCTGGCCTCACCTTTCAAGTGTACCGGGCCGTTGCCTGTCACCACCGGGGAGGAGGACTGTTTCGCCCACATCCTACCGGAATTTGAGTTTTCTAAGGTTTCCTAAGGTTTCCTTTTCCTTACCCAAATTTGGGTCTTGCGGGGGAGAGCGTGGATCACGCAGAACGGCGCCCCGCAGAAAACAACGAGGACTGAGGAATATGTTTTAAGTGTGACAAGTTACATTTGTAGGAACGTGGCAGTTTTCAAACGTGACGTCAAGTTTTATGAAAAATTACAGTGTGGCGGAACATGCATGCCGGCATGTTACGACGTTTTTGGTCCGCGGCTGGTATCTCGATTGATCACCGAGCTGCCGGCTGCGGACCGTGGTACGTTTCCACGGTTAGGGCTAATACGGTGGCCTGAGAGGCCCAAACGTGACAAACATCCCCGTCGCATCCCCTCCAGCCCCAGGTTCGGGGCAGTTAAATACATGGGCCTCTCGGTGGCTCGGGGTCACTCCGAGAGTAGCGTTGCTGCACGTCACTCTGCCCGAGCGCGCACTGACCTCCGCGAGTCCGAGACTGCGTTCTCCGTGGTGCACTCTCTTCTAAAAGACATGCCAGAAAGGTCGTCCGCCTCGGCCCCGGGCAGCCCCATCGATGGAATACTCCGTGTTTAGTAAGAGAGTGTGGTGACGAGCGTGAGACTCAAGGTCGCGAGTCGGTCAGCATCCAGTGGCTTGGGACTAGAGCCCCGCAACGGGCGGGTTCGCCAACCCGGTTCAGAAAAGTGGAGTGAGTGTGGGTAGGTAGCGCTGGGCCAGGCATCTGCTGCCCCTGCAGCTACAACTGCAGCAGCCGAGAGCCGAAGGTGCCGAACGTTGACGGCGTCCGTCCGGCTGGGACAGGTGAAGCTGGCCCGGACGGCTGGTAGCCAAAGCCGCGCTTCCTATTGGCTGCGCGGCGCGTCGGAGACAAAGCCAGACGTCGCCGGCACCCAGCGGCGTGGTGCTGAGTCCAGCCGAGTCGCGCTTCGGAACCGGGTTGGACCGGGCTCAACCGAGTTCGGCTCAACCCGCTTGCTTTTGAAGCGGGTTGAACTGGGCGGGTTGAAACGGGACCGAGTCGAGTCGGGCGGGTTCGAGGAGCGCTGCGAACCGGGTTGGAAATCGGCTATCAACCCGCCCGTTGCGGGGCTCTACTTGGGACGCGGACGGAGTGAGGGCCCGCCGGGGAGGCGGCGAGTGCAAACAACGCGCGCGCCACCCCTCCAGCAGCCTCTCTCCTCGCCCTGGCCGCGCACGAAGCCTAACAGGACGGATGGACAGAGCCGCAGCAATGCGCCATTGCGCGTCTCCGACTCCAACCCTCGGCCGAAGATTTTTTTTTTGTTGAACTGGTCAAGCCTTTTTTCCTACAAACACGATCCACACTGCAAAGCCACACGGCAAGCCGTTTTGAACGCCATAAGTTTGGCAAGCTTGGCCCGGAAATACTCCCCAGCTGGCCAACATTTGGCAAGCTTTTGAAGATTTCTAGTCAAAGCTTGCCCAGTTTTGGCCTCCAAAACGGCTTGCCAAATGTGTGGCAAGCAAACTTACCACTGGGTTTCCAGTGCGGGCGCTGAAACCGCCTGATACGGCATGGGCTACTCAACGCAGAGCCCCGACGGGGTAACGCTGCCCGACAACCAACTCAAGTGAACCAGATGTTTATTGTGTGAAATGAGTGTCGAAGTAGGTTAATAAATCCCTGTTCAGTGCCTCAGTGTTTTCACATCGAGCCGATCCAGCCCGTACGAACCCGTGGGGTTTGTTATGCCCCTCACACCACACCAACCACCAACATTACAGTGTTTCATCCTGTCTGCAAGGCACCAACTCAACCAGAGAGGCGAGAAGTTGCCTAGCAGGCAAGATAAAAGACAGACTGCCATACTCCAGAGGGTTCGCGCTCTTATCTTGCCTTCTTTTCTGGGAACCCGGCGGGGTTCCATGGCCCCGCGCTCATTATCGGTGCACTGACGTTCTGCTATCGAAGGTGGTGGGGCTTTGGGTGGGAGAAGAACAGAAACGGAAGTCCGAAATAGGCAACGTGAGCTCGCGTCTGGGCCTTATCTGCAGCGCTCATTCCTCACAGACACTGTCATTTCTGACGTCTGCTCTTCTTCGAACCCCAGCGCCAATCTGAGGCAAAGGTGGCAACATTTTTCTGAGGAAGATCAAAATGTTTGCTGACCAAACTAACCGCAAGAGTCACATCGTAGGATCGAAGACGAAGATCCCATCAACGCGTCTGTGAATATTTTAGCCATTCGAAGTGGGGCAGAGAATTGAGAAAGGGACTTTTCTCCTATACCTTCTCGAACGAGTGTTCGAAACAATCTTTGTTTTGCAAAACGATGTCGTGGAAAACTGGAGGATTTCGGACAGAACGAAATCGAGCCGATAAATGCCGAATCCCTTTTCAAAGACACAAAGGAACTCAAATGAGACAGCCCCGGCGATACTCCGCGTGCACTGGTATTTCTAATGTGATAAGTTTCATACAATTTGCTGCGATAAAAAGGCAAGTGTGATTCCTTCAAATTATCGCATCTCTGGCAGCAATAAAAAAATTATCGCATTAAAAATGCAATAAGTCTCTTGGGTTTTGTCCGATCTGGGCCCAGATTATCACAGTTTTGGTGCCATAAAATGATAACTACGCTAATAATGCGATAAATGCGCCAATGCAATACAATAATTATTGCACTTATAATGCAATAACTTTTTCATGGCGCTACTAATGCAATAAAAATGTTATTGCTTTTTAAATTAGTTCATTATTACACTTAAAAAATCAGTGTGCTCAGAAGGCCGTCCATGTGGGCAGCTTGGGCGCGCAGCGTCGTGAGCTAATTTCTCTCACGATGCATCAAGACACGTCCATTAAATGGATTAAATGGATGTGAATGGATGTGCAAGCGCGAGGGAAAAGAAGCTTGGAAGAGGATATGGAAACGCCCGGACCAAATCGAAGAGTGAGTTCAGACGTGCTCAGAGTGCTGGCAGAAAAGAAGGCGCAAAAGGTGTGCGTTGTTGGGCCGTTTCCCCTCCTGCCTACTAGGCAACGTTTCGCCACAGCTGCGAGTAGCTGCCTAGTAGGCAGAATCAGGAAGGGCTCGCCGCAAACCAGGCTTCTCTTTGCCTAAACTTATGGCCTCTAGGCACAAATTTTGGCGAACTCACTAAAATTGCCACATCGTGCACCCGAGCACGAAGTCGCACATTGAAAGTGGACTGAATTCGTGAGTGGGTTTCGTCACTGTCTTGCTCGCACCTATACGGGACGCCCTATGAAAGAGAGACAGAGCGACGAAAACGGCTCTCGGAAGTCTGCTGTGGTCCGTGGTCCGTAGCGTCAGCCGCTGCTGAGCCCGAAGGTCATCGCATCGCTGTCTCTCTCGCACCCTCAGGAAAAGAACCATTAGTGCGACAGAGACGAACTGACGAAATGTCTCCGTCGCACCCATGTGGCGTTCCTTGGAGGGGTTCGAGAGAGACAGAGCCACGAAACGACTCTTTGGTATCAATCACACTCTCATTCCAGGAACGTGACATCACGTTGAAACGAACGTGACAACATGTCACGTTCGTTTTAGCATTGTGTCACATTCGTTAGAGTGTGAATTGTCCAAAAAACAGCTTGTTCACATTCAAACGAACGTGACACAATGCTCAAACGAACGTGACATTTTGTCACGTTCGTTTCAAAGTGATGTCACGTTCCTAGAATGAGAGTGCAGCTTGCAGCCGCAGGCTCCCATTCTGAGACGACTTGTCCAATCCATTGGTAAGTTTCCTCTCCACTCCAGAGCACGGAGGGCCAGAGGAGCGGCACCGGCGGCCAAAACTCTAGACGCGTTTTATGCTCCGGAGTCACTAAACAGGATCCGAACCGAGCGTGTGACCCCACCAATGGATTCCTCGTTCGGAGAGTAATCCATTGATGGGGTAACACGTTCGGTTAGAGTCCCATATGGCGACTCTGGAGCTCGAAACGTGTGCGGGATTTTGCCCGCCTCCACCGGTCTTCTGGCCCACTGTGCTGTGACGCTCCGCTTTGAAAAACGATATTTAGGCCCGTAGCTCTGGATTGCCTTCTGAAACTACCGAAATGTGCCACTTTGGCGGCCTGGGATGCCAAATTTTGGCGTTCCCAGAGGGCAGTCCAGGACCAGGGGCGGGACAAGTTATTTGGCTTTTAAATTGGAGCGCCAGAGGAGTGGCAGGGAAACTTACCAATGGATTCGCAGTGCAACTCGTCGCTTTCCCATCAAGGCTTGTTCCACCAGCTTCAGGCACTCGGCCGGCACGGAAGACGGCGTCGGGGAGGTCCAGAAAGCTGCCGTCTCTCTCGCACTCAAGGAGGGTCCCGTATGGGTGCGAGAGAGACAGAGCGACGAAGCTACTCTCGGAATCGGACTGCTGAAGTGTCTCCGCCGCGCACAGTGAGACAGAAGACTGGTGGAGGCGGCCAAAGTTTCAGACGCGTTTTGCGATGCAGAGCAGAGTCTCTAAACAGGACTAGAACCGAGCGAGTGACCCCACCAATGGATTCCTCGTGCAGAGAGCAATCCAATGGTGGGGTCACACGTTCGGTTCGAGTCCCACCTAGCGACTCTGGAGCTCAAAGCGCGTCCAGAACTGTAGCCTCCTCCACCGGGCTTCTGGCCCGCTGTGCCGCGCGGCCGCGCTCCGACCGAGCACGCCGTCGAGCTGTCGGCACAGAACTGACTGTCTGGACTGCGGACTGACTGGACTGTGCCCTGCAGTGCGGCGAGGTGAGCGGCGTGGCGGACGCGGCGCGGGGAAGGGGCTGCGGCTTCGGCCGTGGCTCGGCGGGCATTCCACAGAGTGAAGGGCGATAGCCGCGCCGCCCCACTGGAAAGACCGCGGCCGCAGAGCCAGCAGACTGATGCCAAACAGCGCTTTCGTCTCTCTCTCTCTCTCTCGCACTCACGATGCGGGTCCGAAGGGGTGCGAGGGAGACAGCGACGGGCAACGAAGCGAAGCGGTGTTCGTAATCAGCGGCAAGAGGAGGGTCATTCCCCGCTGAATCGGTGACGATCTGTTTTGGAGGACGATGGATTCGGTTCAAACCACTTTTAATCGATGCATTGGGTAGGACCCCAAAGAAGCCCCTCTTGGAGGATTTTTTTTGCAGATTACCTTTACACATTCAATTTAACATGATAGCATAATACCAGGGGGTGGCAACGCCCTACATCTTTCTTGACGCCATATTCGCCCCCCCCCCTGCACATTAATTTACTTCCAAAGTACTAGATCCAAAGTACTAAGTCGAGCAGAGCTAAGCTGTTTTGTTATTACGATAATATATGAATTGAGGAAGTGTTTAGGCCAGGTTCCAACTCAAAGACTCAAAAAACTTGCCAAGATTAACGTTTTGAAAATATAAGTTTGCACTTTTCTTGTAGCGTTCTTAGCGAAACCCCATTTTTCTTTCGTTTTTTGCGATGCGGTTTCGAGGGATACCGTTTATTAGCTGTTTATTCCTTGATCAAGCCACCAAAAGGTACAAATGTTGAAGGAGGAGAAAATGTCAAAAACCTAATGAATGCTGAGGACGTTTTGGGAAACATGTAACAAAACAGACAACAAGAGATAAATGAATTGCTTGAGGAAATAGTGGCTCATGGTAAATTCTGTTGCATACTTACTAGTGCTTGTGGTTAGAGTAATTCTCTAACAATTGCTGTGTTTACAGGTGAAGTGGATGCATGGATGCGAAGTCATGACTTCGCCATGCCTCACATGATGGACCACTCGTACCTCCAAAGTCATGAGCAATGCGAGGAAAATCTCCTCAGCTTTGGCAGGGTTTTCCTCCTCCAAACAAAAACAACTTGCAGGAAACTGTAACGATTGTGTGCTGACTTTCAGCAAGCCAAGGGCAGAGGCAGGGCGAACTTTCGAATTCACAAGAACAAAGGAACTATCTTGTTTTCTATGGATCAGTCAAAAAAGTGTTGTGATCCATTCAGTGTTAAAAGCGTCACAAGAAACCTGTTGATGGAACTAGAGAAATAACGATGCATAAGCACCTGAAGAGCAAACCATGTACCTATTCTCCACTTTAATTCCAGGCCAAAACTTTGCAAAAATTTGTTTTAGTATTATAACCGGTGAGCTGGCTAGGGTTCCCTCAGGCGCACCTTCTGCCAACTCTCAAGAGCAGTTTCAAATATCTGTGGAATAAGCAACTCGGGGGTTGTTGCTCCGGGTGTGGCCAGGTCAGTTGGGGGGACGAAGCTGCGTCATTCTGACCGAGGGACAGAAGAGGCACAAGCCAATTCGCAAGCTTAAAATACACACCCAATTTGGTGGATTTGCTAATAGTTTTGCATCAGAGCCCAATGGAACACCGATTACCCGGGAAGAAGGGCAGGGCGATCCACCAGCCGGCGAGTATAAAACGGGTGCCGGGCGGCTGGGAGTCACACTTGAGTCCAGCAGCTCAACCTCACCGCCACATGAACTCCTCCGTAAGCACCGCTACTGCCACTTCGTGTTCGGCCGCCCCGTCACTCACGTTTCGCTAACTGTTTCCGTTGGCGCTCTTGCAGGTCGTCTTCCTCCTCGTGGTGTTGGCCGCCGTGGCCCAGGCCGAGCCCAACCGCAGCCCCAGGTCCTGTACTCCGGCGCTGCCTCGCCCCCGCCTACTCCCCCTACGCCTACTCTCCCTCCGTGGCCTACACCGCCCCCCTGGCCGCCTACGCCCCCGCCGCCCCGTACGTGCGCTCCGCGTACTACTACTGAGCGCTGACGGCGCCCTGGCCGACGCCAAATCTCCCTGACGCTCCGTCGCCACCAGCACGACCAGCACTGCCGGCCTGACGCGGCGTGAACAATAAAATGCTGATCCACTGACTCTGGTTGTCGATACAATAAATATCCCGTCCCTTGAAAGCTTCTTTTTTGGGAAACCTTTGTTTCCCGGCCGCCGGCTCGAGTTTGATTGGGGCCCATGCATTTGGGTTTTCTATACGATTTTTAAAGAGATTTTCAATAGAGAACTTTAACCTATTCATTTGCTTTAAAAGGGG
>NW_023144628.1:12404895-12479373 GCF_012932325.1 Thrips palmi
GGGGACTGCCCGAGACGTGAATCAGCACACATCACACTGTAAGACTGCAAAGATTGAGAAACCCTCTTCACGTGTTTTTAATGATGGCCCTTTGGCCTATATTTGATCAAGATTACCTTCAGGTGTATCGACTTTTTCCCAGATAACCTTTCCAGCACGCAGGATTACCCCGGTTGATTAAACACCACATTTTTCCAAATAACTTCTAAATTTCTAGCCGTAGAGATTACGAATTGCAAATTTGCTGTGACCCGGATTACAGAGGACGTTATTGCATGCATGTGCATCTTGTTATTTCATTTTCTCCAATGTCATCCTTCTGATTAAATTTTAAAGAAAATGATTTCAGGGAGCATAAGTAACTCCTGTTCGTGGGTGTACATGTACATAGTTTTGCTCTTCAGAGAAACAATTTCCCGGGGCCGAGGGTTCATTGTAAAGAAAGCTGGAGTCAGTGGATCATCACTTTAATGTTCACGCCAGCGTTGATGATGATGATAATGATGCATCAGGCGGGCAGTGCTGGTGGTGGTGGTAGCGACGGAGCGTCAGGGTGACTCAAGCGTCGGCCAGGGCGCCGTCAGCGCTCAGTAGTAGTACGCGGAGCGCACGTACGGGGCGGCGGGGGCGTAGGCGGCCACGGGGGCGGTGTAGGCCACGGAGGGAGAGTAGGCGTAGGTGGAGTAGGCGGGGGCGTAGGCAGCGCCGGAGTACAGGACCTGGGGCTGGGGCTTGGGCTCGGCCTGGGCCACGGCGGCCAACACCACGAGGAGGAAGACGACCTGCAAGAGCGGCAACGGCAACAGTTAGAGAACACGTGAGTGACGGGGCGGCCGAACACGAAGTGGCAGTAGCGGTGCTTACGGAGGAGTTCATGGTGGCGGTGAGGTTGAGCTGCTGGACTCAAGTGTGACTCCCAGCCGCCCGGCACCCGTTTTATACTCGCCTGCATGGTTCCTCTGACCGATACGGATCAATCGGTGTTCATATTTTGAGAACCAGATTCCTAACTATTAAAAACTCAACCCAAAGTGACCGTGTCTTTTAAACTTGCGATTTGCTTCGTGCGTCGATTGATTTCCGTTTTGGAGTCTCCCAATCAGAATGACGCAGCCTCCCCCGACTGGCCACGCCGCGAACCGGCGCTGGGAGTCACACTTGAGTCCAGCAGCTCAACCTCACCGCCACCATGAACTCCTCCGTAAGCACCGCTACTGCCACTTCGTGTTCGGCCGCCCCGTCACTCACGTGTTCTCTAACTGTTGCCGTTGCCGCTCTTGCAGGTCGTCTTCCTCCTCGTGGTGTTGGCCGCCGTGGCCCAGGCCGAGCCCAAGCCCCAGCCCCAGGTCCTGTACTCCGGCGCTGCCTACGCCCCCGCCTACTCCACCTACGCCTACTCTCCCTCCGTGGCCTACACCGCCCCCGTGGCCGCCTACGCCCCCGCCGCCCCGTACGTGCGCTCCGCGTACTACTACTGAGCGCTGACGGCGCCCTGGCCGACGCCAGAGTCTCCCTGACGCTCCGTCGCCACCAGCACTGCCCGCCTGACGTGGCGTGAACAATAAAATGCTGATCCACTGACTCTAAATCGCTTTATTATGAACATCCAACCCCACAAAAGCCTTTCTTTGCCTTGAGATATGTCGAGTTTACAGTCTATTTGGAGTTGCTCACAGATCACCGAATGGGTCTTTCGTGCAGAAGCCCACACTTGAAAGGGCTGAGACAGGGAACTCAGCACGGTCAAGTTCGATGTTTGCCTTCTCGTTAATTTTTCTGATCCACGAAGCAGAAGAATAGGATAACTCCATTTTGCCGAACAAAACACTGTTGGCAAAGGGAAAAAATCGAAAGGCCGTAAACGTGTTCTTACGGAGGCGTTATTTGTTTTGCCGCCCTTCCAAGTGTGGCATTTGTTTTACCGCCTTCTCAAGTGTAGTACAAAGATTACTGCCCTTTGAAGGCGCTAAATTTACTACCTTTTACCGCTGCACCATACCGTGTATATTCCTTCTAACGGAACAATCAAGGCGATGCAACTGGAAAGGTGGTAAATTTATTGCCGTTAATGGGCGGTGATTTTTGTACCACACTTGGAGAGGCGCTAAAACAAATACCGCAATTGGAAAGGCGGGATAACGAATACCGCCCTCAAAGGCAGCAATTTTACCACCCTTGGGTTTTAGGTGTAAAAACAAGTTCAAGAAGCCCACGTTTAATTTTGAGATTAACATCAAGAGTGTCAGGGCAATCCGTAGGGCGTTTCTGTGAACTATCACTTTCCGTCAAAATGGAAAACAGAATCATCTCAAGCTATATTTCCTGAACAAAGTGGAATTTGGAGGCAAGCAAAGTTGAACTGTGGCCGGCATGACGTGTTCGTTACTCAAGTGTCTTTTTTTCGACTTTGGTTTTTTAAGCGGTCTTGCTACCGCTTCTAGCTCTGCATACGATCCCACTCATCCCATCCCATCCATCCACCCATCCATCCATTCAGCGCGCTCGGAGGGGACTGCATGGTCGTGGTTCGTCGTTCGTCGTCGCCTGCGCCGCCCCGCCGCCTCGCCGCGCCAGTCCCCACTCCTCACAGCCACCCCCTCCCTCCTTGCCCCCTCTCTGCCCGGCTTCCCCGGCCGGTCCACGGCAAGACCGCTTTGCTAAGCTTGCCTTGGCGGAACTTTTTTTTAAATTTAGGTTAACAAAATGAAGACGTGGTTAAGTTGACTTGATTCCTTATTTTACAATAGAATTATAAAAACTCAAGTTAAGTTATATCCTAGGACAATATTTCCAACAGAATCATGTTGACTTTGGTTTCTTTGTTTCCATTGTCCGCTGAATTGAGCGTATAAGATGTCAAGTTTAGTTAAATCCTCTTTCCATCTGGATTTCATCCTTAACTCCTAAAAAATTGAGACAAATAATTAGGTGTTATGATGCAAACCAATTTAAAGCACGATTTTACAATAAAAACTCAATTTATAGATAAGTCTAGTTATTCCCTCCTGCCGCTTCCTGGGTCAGTTGAAGACACTGAAAATTACTCTCCTCACCACTCTAAGTGTAGAGTGCTCCAACTAGTGTCACAGTGGGTGAGCTGTGTCTACGTTACGACAGCGTCAGCGTAGCCCTGCGACTTGAAAATACGCTTCTGAACTCTCCCTTTACTCATGTTATTCTAGTTTGGATCAATACTTTTAGAAAGTTTAAGACATAAAGTTCCAGCTGTGTTCGTTTTGCTGATTTAATACGAATCACTTCCACTTGAAGCCTAGACACATACTTCACCCACTAGTCTATAAGGTAGTTTTATTGCAATACAAATGGTACTAGCACAGAGAAAGTCTTTCAACGGACGAGAAATTCATTGAAAAACAACAAAAGTCAGTTGGGCACCATTTTATTGTTCAAGCCTCGACAGCCAGGCTGCACCGAAAAACCAAACGTGGTCCAGACCGCACCACTGGTGTGGTCAGATGGATGCCATTTTGACCACATCAGTTGGTGTGGTCTAGACCACGTTTGACGACGTATGGTGCGGTCTAGACCACGTTTGGCCACGTTTGTGTGGTCTAGACCACACCAAACGCACCAAACGTGGTCTAGACCACACCAGCTGGTGTGGTGAAAATGGCATCCATTTGACCACACCAGTTGGTGTGGTCTAGACCACGTTTGGTTTTTCAGTGTGGCGGTGCTGGTCGTGCTGGTGGCGATGCAGCGTCAGGGTGACTCTGGCGTCGGCCAGGGCGCCGTCAGCGCTCAGTAGTAGTACGCGGAGCGCACGTACGGGGCGGCGGGGGCGTAGGCGGCCACGGGGGCGGTGTAGGCCACGGAGGGAGAGTAGGCGTAGGTGGAGTAGGCGGGGGCGTAGGCAGCGCCGGAGTACAGGACCTGGGGCTGGGGCTTGGGCTCGGCCTGGGCCACGGCGGCCAACACCACGAGGAGGAAGACGACCTGCAAGAGCGCCAACGGCAACAGTTAGCGAACACTTGAGTGACGGGGCGGCCGAACACGAAGTGGCAGTAGCGGTGCTTACGGAGGAGTTCATGGTGGCGGTGAAGTTGAGCTGCTGGACTCAAGTGTGACTCCCAGCCTCCCGGCACCCGTTTTATACTCGCCAGTTCGCGGCGTGGCCAGTCGGGGGAGGCAGCGTCATTCTGATTGGGAGGCTCCAAAACGGAAATCAATCGACAGAGGCAAATCGTAAGTTTTTAATGGTGTGGAATCGGTGTCTCAAAATATGAACACCGATTGATCTGCCAAGTCAGAGGAACCATGCAGGCGAGTATAAAACGGTGGCCGGGCGGCTGGGAGTCACACTTGAGTCCAGCAGCTCAACCTCACCGCCACCATGAACTCCTCCGTAAGCACCGCTACTGCCACTTCGTGTTCGGCCGCCCCGTCACTCACGTCTTCGCTAACTGTTGCCGTTGCCGCTATTGCAGGTCGTCTTCCTCCTCGTGGTGTTGGCCGCCGTGGCCCAGGCCGAGCCCAAGCCGCAGCCCCAGGTCCTGTACTCCGGCGCTGCGTACGCCCCAGCCTACTCAACCTACGCCTACTCTCCCTCCGTGGCCTACACAGCCCCCGTGGCCGCCTACGCCCCCGCCGCCCCGTACGTGCGCTCCGCGTACTACTACTGAGCGCTGACGGCGCCCTGGCCGACGCCAGAGTCACCCCGACGCTTGGTCGCCACCAGCACGACCACCTGAAGTGGCGTCAACAATAAATGCTGATCCACTGACTCTAGTTGTTTTTACAATGATCATCGCGGCCATGCAATCCCTCTTCCATCACTTATGTGAATTGAGTTACAATGTCCGAAACCCGTCTAAATTCCTGACATAAATTTGTGCATACAGTGCAATGACTTTTAAATTGCACAAAATTCTGCAATGATGACCGCAACTTTCTGCAATGAAAATCGGAATTGTTGATAAAAACTGCGATGATGACGACACAAAATCTACTGTTTTTTGCAATGATCACTGCGAAATTCTGCGATACACTGCAATAAAAAGTGTGAATAGTACAACAGTAGCACAACAAAAACTGTACAATGAAAGTTCAACAGAGATTGTAGAAAGTACAACGATGATTGTACAAACCACAAATGGGCCTGGACTGCACAGCACTCATCATGCCGATTCCATTGTACTTTGTACAACAATTGTTGTACTTGGAAAGCATAATAAATTCCTGATAAAAATTTGCCATTATTTTGTGTTCTTTTGCTGTGGTTTCTTCTTGCAGTGTACGGCCGCTCATCACACATTTTCGCAATGATCGTCACAGAAAAGTGCGATGAACATTGTATTGCGCAGAAAGTGCGGTCTGCATCGCAAGTGGAATAACAGTGGGCGGATTGTCGAAACTGGCGCAGCATGTTACGTCAAGACACGGTCTGATGTCACGTCTAAGACACTGTCTGGCGTACACCCACCGGGTAAAAGGAAGCACTTCTCCACAATACTAAGCAAATTTTCTCTGTCGTAGTAGTTATGAAGGGAAAGTTTCGTAGGGTTTTTACAGTGCACGACCTCTGAAAGCTGAAAATTTACTTGGACATTTTGTGGAACTCAGTCCATCAAGATCAGAATTCGCTAAGCCGTAAGTTAGGTGATTCACATTCCAACAAATGTATACCCACGCACACTCCCATAGCTGTGAGTGCGCTAACACACACAAAATCTATGTGTGTACTCAGTACACACTTCTAGGTGCGTGCTTACAAGCATGCACTTCTAGGTGTGTACTTGCCTAAGCACGCACCTAGAAGTGTGTACTTGAATGAGTACACACTTATAAGTGTGTACTTAGTGAGTACACACTTGCGAGGTGCATGCGCGGCATAGGGAAAACGCATGCACTTCTATGTGTGTACTCATTGAGTACACACTTATAAGTGTGTACTCATTCAAGTACACACTTCTAGGTGCGTGCTTAGGCAAGTACACACCTAGAAGTGCATGCTTGAAAGCACGCACCTAGAAGTGTGTACTGAGTACACGCATAGATTTTGTGTGCAAGTACACTGCCACTACTGTGTACCACACAATATGATCACACTAAATTACCATGTAGTGTTTGGTAGCATAACACTGAGAACCCAAACGCTATGAGTAGCGTCAATTGGTGCAATGCAAAATCATTGCACATGAACTGCAATGCCTCCCCATTCCCATGCATTAGCATAGGGCATTTTCGGGACTCATTGCACGTAAGGTGCAATGGCTATGGCATAGGGTACTTTCGTAGATCCCTGAACCGGAAGCACACAGACGCCATGTTGGCGGAAGTAGATCCAAACTTGACATGGGAAAGAGACGTTGGTCAAACGTATCGGCCACACTTGAGCATAAACAGTCGTTTGATACTTGATTGCAGTGCATATGTGTTTCGCGAGCAATATCAGTACAGTTCGGCTAGTTTAAGATCTGAAGGGAGGTTTGTTTCCGGCCAATTTGGCGTCTGCTGGTCTGCTTGCTTCCGGTTCAGGATCTACGAACGTACCCTATTGCACGTATGGCGCGATATCTTAGCTGCATTGCACCATACGCGCTATACTCATAGCGTTTGGAATCTCAGTGAAGTTCACTGGTAAAACAAAGGCATAAAAATTACGCCCTTTAGGGCATAAATGCTCTTTTACGCCCTTGCAAGGGCATAAATCGTTTTATGCCCTTGGGAAAGGCGTAAATGGTATGGGAATTTCAAGCAAAATTTTAATGCCCTTCCCAAAGGCATTAACGATTTATGCCCTTTAAGGGCGTAAATCGTTTACGCCCTTTAAGGGCATAATTTTTATGCCTTTGTTTCACCAGTGTTACGCACGAAACTGGGCATGCGTTTCAGAGAGAGAGAGAGAGAGACTCTCGATTTTATCCGGCCTCCGCGCTTAGCGCATAGTGGCTCGGGGCAGCGACGGAACGGAAGGCGCTATGTGTGCTGTGCGCGCGGGATCATTTAAAGTTGGATATGAGGGTTTTCCCTGAGGAAACCCTCGAGAGCTCGGAGAGCTCGGGCCGGATTTTGCAGCATTGAAGGGAGGTCTGGGGAGATGCCGGCCTCTTCGCACTCCGCCACGAGCGCGATACGGCCCGCGAAGGCGCAATCTTCTAGCAAGTGCTTTGCGCCGGCGTCGTCCTCGCCGCAGCGGGGGCACCGGGGGGATTCGGTCCCGGCGCAGCGGTGCAAGTGCGCGGGGGTGGCCGCGTGGCCGATTCGGAGGCGGATCATCGCGCTCAAGGTCCTGCGGCTACTCTGCGCCCTCCTGTAGCAAGGCTGGCGCGGGGGACGCGGTTCTAGGCCGTGAAGGTGGCGACCGATGGGGCTGGCATTCCAGGCTTCCGACCATCTTGTCCAGGCGGCTTCTTTTTGCTGTCCGTGGAAGGCCTTGGGGGACAGGTTTAGGACAGTGATGTCTCCCTGCGTCCGTGCCAGGTTGGCCGCGGCGTCCGCCGCTTCGTTGGGGGCCACGCCCTTGTGTTGCATGCGTTTAAAAATGCACGAATTTGTGCGCATTTACGCACAAAAATGTGCGTTGTTGAACATCAAATTCGTGCATCTTCAAACGTATACACAGTTTCGTCCACAGCTTGTGCCCTACATGAAAATTTAGTGCGATCTTGTAATGCAGAGGTGTGCAAATTTTGATCAGGTTGTAGAACAAATGTTTGCGACATTCTCACAAAATTTACACGAGTGGCGTCGGCTATTGGCATTGTTCCGCTAATGGCTTGGGCAGTCGGGGGATGCGAGGCTGCGTCATTCTGATTGTGAGACTCCAAACAGACAGTAATCGGAACACGAATCAGATCCAAGTTTAAAATACACAGCCACTCTAATTTGAGTCTATAAAAGTGCGGTATCAGGGTCTAAAAACTTGAGCACCTATTAAGCGACAGCAGTCAAGGAACGATGAGTATATAAAACGGGTGCCGGGCGGCTGGGAGTCACACTTGAGTCCAGCAGCTCAACCTCACCGCCACCATGAACTCCTCCGTAAGCACCGCTACTGCCACTTCGTGTTCGGCCGCCCCGTCACTCACGTGTTCGCTAACTGTTGCCGTTGCCGCTCTTGCAGGTCGTCTTCCTCCTCGTGGTGTTGGCCGCCGTGGCCCAGGCCGAGCCCAAGCCGCAGCCCCAGGTCCTGTACTCCGGCGCTGCCTACGCCCCCGCCTACTCCACCTACGCCTACTCTCCCTCCGTGGCCTACACCGCCCCCGTGGCCGCCTACGCCCCCGCCGCCCCGTACGTGCGCTCCGCGTACTACTACTGAGCGCTGACGGCGCCCTGGCCGACGCCAGAGACACCCTGACGCTCCGTCGCCACGAGGACCAGTACCGCCCGCCTGACGTGAACAATAAAATGCTGATCCACTGACTCCGGTTGTATTTATAACTAGGGGTACGCGCCGTTTAGTGTGGGTGCGTAGTGTGGCTGAGCGATGAGAATTAGTTTATACACTTCAGACTTGGCTAAAGTTGACGAAATATGCAACTTATGGGCTCAGTGAAATGTAGGTCTGGTGTATAAATGGAAGTGATTTTCGTTATCAGCACACAAAAAACTGTTGGGATAAACGTCAAACTCGATTCAAAAATTTTGGTCCAGAATTGGTCAAAATTCGGTAATGCGTGAGTCTGAGAAAATTTCGGAAGTCATATTTGAGTTCAGCACACCAAAAACTGTAGGAAACAATATTGAACTCGACTTGAAAATTTTGATCCAAAATGACCTTATTTGGGATGAAAATATAAGTCTGGAGTCAAAATGGAAGTGATTTTCGTTATCAGCACACAAAAAACTACTGGGATCAACATCAAACTCAATTAAAAAATTTTGGGCCAAATTTGGTCAAAATTGGGTCAAGCGTGAGTCTGGGAAAAATTTGGAAGTTATTTTTGAGTTCAGCTCACCAAAGACTGCAGGCATCAATAATATTAAACTCGACCTAAGAATTTTGGTCCAAAATGACCCAATTTGAGATGAAAATGTAAGTCTGGAGCAGAAATGGAAGTGATTTTCATGATCAGCACTCCAAAAACTGCAAGAATCAATATGAGTTTCAATTGAGAAATATAGATATCAAATTAATCTATAATGGGTAAAGTATGGGTCTGCGTTCATGGATCACCCTTTGTCGTCACCAATACCATGATGCCTAACCACTGCGATTCCTTCAGTCGAGTAACATTTTATTGCCAGCATTGAATCGCTTAATTGGCTACTTGTCTGCTTGAGTTACTATTCGATTTATATTTTTCTTCAAACCAATGAACTCACAAATTTATTAGTTATATTTGAGAAGCCTTTTGTCATTCTTTCATTTTCAACCAGTGAATTAAACAATTTAGACTGGAATATGTAATTATAGTCTATATTAAGTGACTCACTTTTGGGCAGTCTGATCTGAAGCATTTGACGGGGATCAAGTTTTGTCAAATTCAGTCAATCGTCTCATGAAGTTCAATGCTGAGGCCACTTGTTGCTCAATACGCCAACATAATTCATCTTATTCATGTCTTGTGATATTTTATCTTTGGAGTAAAAGATGACAGTATAGTATTAACATTGGGTATTGGGCTAAGGTTCAGAGAGCCAACTTTTAAATCATTACCAATACTAAGTTCCATTTACCGGACACAAACTTTGGTGAAGTGAAAGGAATCTTCACATTAAATCCGATTGCCAAGTCACTCACCGCTCAAAACCTGAATCGTCTCTTTAAACCCAATATCAATTCAAAATCTGTTAGCATTAAATATACACATCTATATATTGATTCTTTTAATCAAAAGATGTTAGGACTAGAATATTTATGTTACTTGCATCATTGCAATAGAATGACATTTCCCGAGTCAAACCAAGACAATTAACATGTCTTCTAATTTCAACAGAAGTTATTCATGCATTTACCTGATTTGATTGACTATGTTATTTAAAAGTGAAGATGTTATCAGAGGAAACAAAATCAGTAGATGCATACAAAGTAAAAGGCAAAGAAAACATTCCATTTACAATCCACAACTACACTCACAGTGCACTGACCTGAAGGAAGATTCCCCCGTGACGGGGGAGGGGGGAGAGGGGAACGAAACACGCAAACCATTCTCACTGTCAGTTTTCGTATTTTCCTCTGTTGACAATCCGGAAGGGTTTCAATCATTCTTAAATATTAAAAAAGTAACTCAGAACCTATTTCGGAGCCCCTTTGCTCTTCAGTTTGTTTATTTGCAAAAGTGCCGTCCCGTCTTGCAGACGGCTTGCAAGCGCGGCTGCCGGTATGAGAAATTGGGCGGCCACACGGTGCTACCAACCTAACAACGCTAATAACCTAGTTCAAAACGGTGTTTTGAATATTTCAAACGATGATTATTGCTGATCTAAGATAAACTCCCCCTGAAGGGTGTTTAGGACACATCAGGTGTGAAGTTTGGATACTATTCGATCAGTAGTTCCTGAGAAACGTGAGTGAGTTACAGACAGACAGACGCACGACCAGTCAGTTTTTGGTGCGCCCAAACACGGCAAGGGCTTCGCTATCGCTCAGCCAACTAGGAAAAGCTACCGCTTCAGGCTGAGCCTAAGGGCTCCTACGTTCACATATTTGTAATTTATTTTTCAAATTTTCCTCTATGTCGCTAAGTAAGTGACAATTTTTAAGCATTTGTTTAATTTACTAGCCAGGGGAAGGCCTTCGGCCTCGATGCTGAGCTGGATTCTGCTGAAGATGGAAATGCATTTTCATCAGTAGTAAATTTGGATGTGTTTATTTTGAAAATGAGCCTCTTTTCTTTTTGGGGGGTGATAGCCAGGAAGTATGCTTTTGCGCGAAGGATTGTGATTCGGCAATGGTTGGTTTCTCCTTGAATCGACGGAAGGCTATTTAATAATCTAAAACTAAATGTTCCAACCAATCCTAACCTAACCTAACGGGCTCGTGACAGATCTTACTCTACTCGTGACAGATCTTACCCTACTTTCGACAGATTTTATTCTCAAACTAAATGGTCCAACCAAACCTAACCTAACCTAACGGGCTCGTGACAGATCTTTCTCTACTCGTGACAGATCTGTCCTTACTCTCGACCGATCTTATTCTCAAACTAAATGGTCCAACCAATCCTAACCTAACGGGCTCGTGACAGATCTTCCTCTACTCGCGAAAGATCATACCCTACTCGCGACAGATCTTATTCTCAAACTAAATGGCCTATGAAGCTTGGCGTACGACTATGGAGCTTGGACTATTGAGCTTGGACTATAGAATATGGACTATGGAGCTTGGACTATGGAGTTTGGACTATGGAGTTTGGACTATGGAGCTTGGACTATGGAGCTTGGACTATAGAGTTTGGTCTATGGAGCTTGGACTATAGAGCTTGGACTATAGAGCTTGGACTATAGAGCTTGGACTATGGAGCTTCGACTATGTATACGCATATGAATATAGTAAAAATAAACAGAGGAAGATACCTCTTGTAAACTAAAGGTATCAGGGGGGGGGGGGTCGGACAAATGAGCTATTCAAAATCCCAAACAGGGTGCTTCGCTTCGCTCAGCAATTAAGGATGTTTCTGGATTAATTTAACAGTGCTGTCATTTTTACTATGACGTCGCACCGTATCCAGGTTGAAAAAATTCTATTGTGTTCCGGAAAGTGGGTCTGTGACGATCATTGATGTCTTTGACGCTAGGTGGGCTCGGCTGGAACAGGAATCAGCCCAGTGGGTAGGCAACCCATCATGCCTCGTGAAGCGTGCGGTGATACCCCGTGCCGCTAGGATTTTAGCTCTGTACATTTATTTATTTTATGACCTTGTACTGCCAAGGCCACCTAACATCTCTAGATTAAGGATACTGTCAAGTGAAACTAGAATGTCCTAAAAGTATTTGTCATGGAAAGTTCATTTTGTGGTCAAAATTCAACCAGTACTAGGTGAATTTATTTCTGAAGTTGGGAGCCCCAACTCCTATTAGTTTCTGAGTTATGGATGTTTACGTTAACTTTTAGTCGTTTCTCCCAAATTCTCCTCATGACAAATGATTTTGCTACCCAGTCTTCAGATTGGGACAAGTATATCTATTATTGCACTGAAAAAAGATAGCGAGGACAAATTTGAAAATATCAGTCTGGAAGAGGCTGTAAAAGCTATTTCACCAGGCCCATTTTTATCTTTCTTCAAATTTGAGAAATTTTGTCTTATTTTGGTCTTGGAATTTTCAAGAAAACTAAGTGACATTGAAAAAAGGGCAACGCTATCTTTTTCCTAGGCAAAGAAAAATACAATTGCTAGAATCTGGGGACTGGGTAGCTAATCCTTTGTCGTGAGGAGAATTTGAGAGAAACGACTGAAAGTTACCGTAAACATCCATAACTCGGAAACTAAAATGAAGTGGGGCCCTGCTCTTAAAGCATGAGTTTATGCAATAGAAAGGAACTTTTATCCATAAATGAAGACATTTGACACAAGTAAATAAAAAATATTAAATTGTCACTTTTTTCACTTTACAATAACCTTAACAGAAACTTCTTTGATTGCATATAAGTCAATAAAATACAGATGTCATGATTATGTTTCCGTCAGTTTCACATTACAAATAAAAGCTAAGAAACGTCATTGGTTGCATTTAAAGGTATCAAGTTCTCTATCAGAAAGATTGCAGCTGTTTGTTGTTTTTCTAGTTGCCTTTGTGCAACCCACACAACTGCGCACCAACAGTTTATGTGTAATTTTGAGAACAAGTGGCAAAGGCCACCTAACACATAACATCCCCCTAGGCAGGCAGAACGCCTACCCCAACAGAACGCCTTTGCCCACAGAACGCCTTTAAGCGCTCACAATTTACATCCACCGACAAGAGAAAGTGGCAAGGGCCATATATTCCCCTGAAGATTCTCCTTGTCTCTTTTTATATTTTTGGATGACCGCAGAATAAGGTCTTTAATTTCGATTGATCTATCGCTTCGCATCATAAACTTTTGTGAAGTGAATATTAGTCTACAAGAAAAACACAAGACACTGTGATACATGTGCCAGTGTTAGATGTTTGATAATATGTATGATAATCAATTTCAATCGTTTTACAGAAACTACTTTGAATGCATAACCAATCAAATTTGGAAAAATATTATTCCATTATTAAGATTAAGATTATGAACGGTGAGATGTGTCAATAGAATGCAGGTTTCATGTACTCATTTCCTTCGATTCCACGTTACAATTATGGTGAACGAACAATCATTAGTACATTTAAAGTGTCAAGTTATCTGAAAGAATGTTATTATTTTCTTGAATTCTGCTTTCTGCTGCTTTCTGCTCGAACGACTCAGTGCTTCACTATTGGCAGGATCATGCTATTCACAGTTCAGCTAGTGCGCTCTCGCCTTCGCCATTTCACGCCCGTCGTCTTCTCATTTTCACATAAAGAGTTCAATTTCACGGAAATTAGCGTCAATGTAATCTTTGAACCTTCCTCTTTCCATAAATATACAATTTGTGCCACTTTCGGCGTTCTAACATGCTCAAAGATGCGAGTAAACGACGGCCCGACGATCGTTTTCGCCTTCTCTCGCCTTCGCCATTTCACGCCCGTCGTCTCCTCATTTTCACATAAAGAGTTTATTTTCGTCAAAATTAGCGTCAATGTAATCTTTGAACCTTCCTCTTTCCATAAATATACAATTTGTGCCACTTTCGGCGTTCTAACATGCTCAAAGATGCGAGTAAACGACGGCCCGACGATCGTTTTCGCCTTCTCTCGCCTTCGCCATTTCACGCTCCGTCGTCTCCTCATTTTCACGTAAAGAGTTCAATTTCACGGAAATTAGCGTCAATGTAATCTTTGAACCTTCCTCTTTCCATAAATATACAATTTGTGCCACTTTCGGCGTTCTAACATGCTCAAAGATGCAAGTAAACGACGGCCCGGCGATCGTTTTCGCCTTCTCTCGCCTTCGCCATTTCACGCCCGTCGTCTTCTCATTTTCACATTAAGAGTTTATTTTCGTCAAAATTAGCGTCAATGTCATCTTTGAACCTTCCTCTTTCCATAAATATACAATTTGTGCCACTTTCGGCGTTCTAACATGCTCAAAGATGCGAGTAAACGACGGCCCGGCGATCGTTTTCGCCTTCTCTCGCCTTCGCCATTTCACGCCCGTCGTCTTCTCATTTTCACATTAAGAGTTTATTTTCGTCCAAATTAGCGTCAATGTAATCTTTGAACTTTCCCCTTTCCATGCATATACATTTTATGCTACTTTCGTGGTTTTAACACGCCTAAAGATCAAAAGTAAACTTGACAACCGGCTGGGTCCCGCCAAGTCCCGGCATCTCCACTGGGCTCTGGGCTGTGGGCTGAATGCAGAGCTTCGCCCAGTTAACGTATAAGATAAAGATAAAGTTTGGCTCAGCCAATAAACACCCTGCCCCTGGAAATCGTCCCCGTGAGCAAAAACGCTCACGATACAAAGGTTAACCCTGGAAAAATATTGATATGTTATCCGGAGGTAATCTGCAAGTACAACGAGGAATCCAACTGACACGAAATTTTCCACTCGATACCGCCTACTGCCCATTTTTGAGCCAGAGTTCAAAATTTTGAGAAATTCTATAAATACTGCGAACACATTTTTTTTTCGCATAATAGCCGTAGCACATAAGGCACGTACACGTAAAAAAGTGCCGTTTCCGTGTCAGATATAAATAACCAACCTATACACTGGTAAAACTAAAGCGTAGTATTACCCTCTGTTTTCAAGCGTAATTAGTTTACGCTTGAAATCAAGCGTAACAGGCTTTTCCCTCACAATTCCCCCTATCTAAATGCATGGGGCAATTGCCAGGGTATGCTTCATTTCAAGCGTAACGTCTTCAAGCGTAACTTCATGCTTGACTCAAGCATAGAGTTACGCTTTAGTTTTGCCAGTGTAGCACTCAAATTTTCTTAAACTTTACTTGACAATAAAGTACGAAAATTTTTTTGCAAAAGTGCAATATAATACGAGCTCATATTACGAAGGAGAAGTGGCTCCATACACGCTAAAACTTTCCCCGAACCTTCGAAAAAAATGCCGCCGAAAGTAGGGCGTGAAATCGCGACAGGCATTTGCCGTCGAAGTATGGTGCGGGGTGCACGTCACGCGCAATATAACCAAGCAGTGAGTTACATATCTGCTTTAAACCGGGACATCCTTAGACAATTGCACACACAACTGCACTGAAACTATGTACACTCTAAATGTCTTACAATGAAATTTGACCTATGTTATTCGTATGTTACAGTGAATTCGGCGCAAGCATAATACGAAGCAATATTCCTTCGTAATATGAATCTTTTTAGCTTTTTCATTGTAAGATACAAAGAGAAATCTTCGTAATACGAAGAAAAACCACCTTCGTATTATGGTAAATTTCTTCGTAAGACATTTAGAGTGTAGAATGACGAGACCCTCGCCAAAGTATCGCATAAGAAATGGTCATACACAAAAGTACCGCCAAAAGGGGCGACACTCAAATGTATCACATAAAAGGGGCGATACCCAAGAGTATCGCTAAATATTGGCCACAACTGTCAAACTAGTCAATACGGTAGGACCATACCAGAATGAATATTGCAGGAATAGGTGCATAGAATTTATTTTTCGAATTTCGTTTGCGGCACCCGCTGAATCGGTTCAAATGGGTACAAAAACCCTATGTAGGTTTACCTTTTTTTTTAAACAATAGGACAAAATTTAGGTCGGCTACAGGGGCGTTAAAAATTGAACAACAAAATTGGGCAAACCTGCATTTTTCAATAAATGTCATTATGCAATTTTTGGACAGGGAGGTACAGCGAACTAGGGAAAGCCATAATCACCAAGAAAAATGATTTCCTTCCAACACGTTAAATGCATGTTCAGGTGTTCAAATGTTGAACAAAAAGTCAAATAGGTCCTATTGCCAAATAAAAAACGGCATTTGCAAGATGGTTTTACAGGTTGCAAGTTTTGTTTTCATGTAAAATTGCGTTGGACGCTTGGTTTGATCACTGCCTGTGCTGACAATGTCGAGGAGTGGATATTCTGAGACTATAGTTGAAAGGCGCGCGGTGAAAGGGTTAGAATAGGGGTCGGATTTCCCCCCCTCGTGCTGAGGGTTGGTACGTCGTAGCCGCTTCAAGGGCCCATTGTTTGCTTCGAACCGACAAAACTTGCCCAATTTTATGTGTCATGGCTTCTCAAAGTCGAGATCGAAGGGCTCCATTTACAGTGCCTGATTTGGATACGCCCATTTCAAGTTCAAGTTAGGGGTTCCAACTAGCAGCCTTGGGGTGGCTTCACATCCATGTATTGCCGGCACTTAATTGCCATCGCGCGGCCAGGCTTTAGGCTGGTAAAACTTTCTCCAAAAGCACGGTGCTCAGAAGCCCGTGCGGGACATTGGCGGGTAACCCTCAGTTCAAACTTGAACCGTCTATCGTCGCACTGGTAAAATTAATTTCCTAAATTTTCTATTGCTCAAACAGAGTTGTAGTTCGGTAAATATTACCGATTTGGGAGCGAGCTAGAATTCCCACTCAGGAAGAGCGGCTTATGAAGCTCTCTTGGGTGCCACGTCAGGTCCTGGAGTCCCTTTGTTCGCCAGATTTGCCGCAGCTTGGGACAGCTTTGAGTCTCACTCTTTGCACCAAGAAATGGTAGACGAAGAATTGCTTCTGATGCTGTGCTCCTTACCAGCAGGAGCAGAATCGAACACTTCGTTAGACGACGAAGTTTCTCGCCGCAGGGATGACAACCTCGAACTGCTGCTGCTAACGCTTTGCTTCATAAGGTCCTGGCCCAGTCAGTCACACGCGCTGGATGGCTAAGGTTATTTACATCCTGAAAATCCGGCTGTTCCGCGGTGCATTTCATTTGACTGCCTGGGAACAGTCAAACATGAAGCAACTGCGCATTTCCTTTCTGGTAGTTTATGTTGATCATTGTTACCGTGCGCCCCTTTCCCTGCCAGCCGCTCGCACTGACCTGACAACAATGCAGCGTCTTCTCGCTCTCTTCCGGCTCCACACACTAAATGTCATGGGACTTTTTTGTCCCACGATTTATGCAATTTTAAGCACATCCGACGCTGATACAATTTTGTCCCCATCTGGAGACTCATTTTGTCCGACGCCTGCTGCAAATTGTACTTTCACTAGACAATTTGTCCCGCCTGGTGGACACTAAATTGCATCACCACCGGATGTGCTTAAAATTGCATCATTCATGGCACAAAAATAGTCCCATGACACTTAGTGTGCAAGGAACATAAAAATTCCTAAATATATGACAGGATTCTAGTCGGTTCCTATTTTACTACACATTTTGTGATTGACGTGAAGAGGGCCGTTCGGTTTGGTGTTGACAGCCTTCTCGTCCCTGCGTCATCGTGGTGGAAGGTTGCAGTGTACACTTAACAAGGGCAAGATGAAGAAAACCAGAGTCAGTGGATCGGCATTTTATTGTTCACGCCGCGCCAGGCTGGCAGTGCTGGTCGTGCTGGTGGCGACGGAGCGTCAGGGTGACTCTGGCGTCGGCCAGGGCGCCGTCAGCGCTCAGTAGTAGTACGCGGAGCGCACGTACGGGGCGGCGGGGGCGTAGGCGGCCACGGGGGCGGTGTAGGCCACGGAGGGAGAGTAGGCGTAGGTGGAGTAGGCGGGGGCGTAGGCAGCGCCGGAGTACAGGACCTGGGGCTGGGGCTTGGGCTCGGCCTGGGCCACGGCGGCCAACACCACGAGGAGGAAGACGACCTGCAAGAGCGCCAACGGCAACAGTTAGCGAAGACGTGAGTGGCGGGGCGGCCGAACACGAAGCGGCAGTAGCGGTGCTTACGGAGGAGTTCATGGTGGCGGTGAGGTTGAGCTGCTGGACTCAAGTGTGACTCTCAGCCGCCCGGCCACCGTTTTATACTCGCCTGTATGGTTCCTCTGACCGAGACGGTTCACTCGGTGTTCATATTTTGAGACTCAGATTCCGAACTAGTATTAAAAACTCAACCCAAAGTGGTTGTGTATTTTTAACTTGCGATTTGTCTAGGACGTAGATTGGATTCCGTTTGGAGTCTCATAATCAGAATGACGCAGCTCTGCCTCCCCCGACTGACCACGCCACGAGCCGGTGAGTTTAAAACGGGTGTCGGGCGGCTGGGAGTCACACTTGAGTCCAGCAGCTCAACCTCACCGCCACCATGAACTCCTCCGTAAGCACCGCTACTGCCACTTCGTGTTCGGCCGCCCCGTCACTCACGTCTTCGCTAACTGTTGCCGTTGGCGCTCTTGCAGGTCGTCTTCCTCCTCGTGGTGTTGGCCGCCGTGGCCCAGGCCGAGCCCAAGCCGCAGCCCCAGGTCCTGTACTCCGGCGCTGCCTACGCCCCCGCCTACTCCACCTACGCCTACTCTCCCTCCGTGGCCTACACCGCCCCCGTGGCCGCCTACGCCCCCGCCGCCCCGTACGTGCGCTCCGCGTACTACTACTGAGCGCTGACGGCGCCCTGGCCGACGCCAGAGTCACCCTGACGCTCCGTCGCAACCAGCACGACCAGCACTGCCCGCCTGACGCGGCGCGTACAATAAAATGCTGATCCACTGACTTTTGGGTGTCTTTTCAATGAACACGCCGCCCTTGGAATCGTTTTTCAGTTTCTCTGAGCTGAAAACTATGTACACCCACGAATAGGAGTTGTTCAGTTACGAACATGAGTTATTCAGTTATGTATGCATTTCCCTCCATTCATTTTATAAATTTATAGAAAGGATGACATTGGAGACTATTCAATACCGAGTTGCGTAGCTAACGATGTCGTTAATTTGGCTCACAGCAAATCGGTCATCTGTAATCCGTAGGGCCAGAAATTTGGAGGTCATCTGGGGTAAAGGGTGACGGACAACTCGCCCCGGTTAACTCGTTCCCGGTCTATCTCGCACCCAAGCCACCCCCAGTTTCATTTGAGACTCGCCCCAGCAGTTGTGCCAACTCGGTCCCAATGCTCATTCTTTTAGTTTCCCGCCACACACCCAACCGGCCTGACTACTGGGCGGGCGATTCCATGGTGAACCAACGAACTTTTGGAAATTCATGTCTTCGATTTGGATGAAACTAATTTTAGGGGTAGGGGTCATTAAGAAAAGATCTCATTTCAAAGGATTTTGCGATATCTCACCCCGTTTGGCTGTTGTAACATATAAAGGTTTTCACTTTGGTCAGAATTATGATATTTTCTTTCCCCGTACTTACTGAAAGTTTTTATATTTTTTCCGACAGTGGTGAGGTGCAGATTTGATGTCGCTCTCTCCATTTAACGTAATTTTTTTTAAATCGTTGTTATTTAAGGCCAGGGACAGGTGAAAAAATGATCTCAGAAACTGCTGGTCCAAAACTTCTTATTTTCTGTCAAAATCTTACTCTTGATGATAAACTATTTCACCCAAAATCCCATCCCATAATATCAAGCGGTTCCTGAGATACAGGCTTTTTTATAATTTTTTAAGTGTTTGTTAAAAAATTCCTGTGCGTTTCCCATTTTGGGTTAATGACCTGACCGACATATTTTTTTGTTCGTCTAAGTCCAAAGAACAAACGCAAGTGACAGATTTTAGTTTCCGGCACTGATAGCAAAATACCAACTTTTCAATTTTGATATTTTTCAAAAACCAAAGATTTTCCCTTTTTTTGTAAAAACCGATTTCCTAAACCATACTTCTGGGTGGAATATACAAAAACTGTCACTTGCGTTTTCCTCGCAATAACCTACTGAGTCAGTGGAAAAAATATCATTGACGACACTTCAAACTGTATGCGCACAGGACCATTCAAATGTTAAAAAAATGTCTTCGGAGAAAAGGGCGTTTAAAGTTTGGTGACAGATTTTAATGGATTTTCAGCCAAAAAAATCTCCTTGCGCATACTATTTTGTCGTAAAAGGTTGACCTGGATATTTTTCACTTCTTCGATTCATTTTTAAAAGATCCCAGCATGCACAACTGAAAATGTCCATTAGCATCCATTGGCAAGCTTCTAAAGCATGCATTTCACTTAAATTGATCAACAATGTACAAAATAGACAAGTTTTAGTGACTTCTTAGATGAAAAAAGCATGTGATTACTAATATAATGGAAATTTTGAACTAGGCATGCTGAAATCTTTTTAAAATGAATCGAAGAAGTGCAAAATGTGAAGATAAGCCTTTTACGTCAAAATAGTATGCGCAAGAGGATTGTTCAAGATACGGCTAAATAAAGCCAAAACAGTCCAAAAAAGACTATTCGACTGGGTTCAAGACCTGGCATATGCCTTCGAAAATCAAATCTTAGTCTCTTTGAAGTATGATTTCATATTCCCAACAAATTATGACAGTGGGGTTCATTTTGAAAATGGCAAGATTTTCGCTAGAACCCCCCCCCCTCCCCCCTTGTGGCAAAACGGACAATTTTACTAAAGTGTCGTAAATGCAGGAGTGTGCGAAAAGATGTATTTTAAGCACTTCCAGGTCCCGGATAGTCGAAGTCCCGACAGATCCTGAAAGAGGAAGGTCCAAAGGACCATTTTCCACCCAGAACTCATTTCATTCAATTTCACCAAACTTCTTCATTTTTTCACCTGTCCCTGGCCTTAAGTAGCTCATGTTCGATTTCAATGTGACTTTCCTCACATGATCCTCTCACATACTGAAAGAAAACCCTAAAAGGACTTGGTCAAGATATCAGTTTCCCATCACTCTGCTACGCATGCGCAGCCCATAAATCGCAGGGAATGACTCAAGACAAGGTAAGGCACACTGATGACAATTATATATTTTCTTCCTTCAAAGTTTTAAACTACTGTAATATTCAATTCCTTTGCAGGCTGTTATCAAAATCAGCAAAGCAGATTTTTCATTAGGCATGTGGCATTTTCAAGAGTGAGAGCATTGAAAGATCTGCTCATCCAGCCTTTCTCCCAACATCAACTCAACCCACGCAGTGAAAGCCACTTTGGGGATAAGAACAGATTTGTTTACACATCTGACGCAGCAACTGTAGCATGGATGAAGACAGTAAACTCCAAACCGTCCTTTGCCTTTCCTTCTTCTTTTTGTTCTTTACACTTTCCTTCCCTATCATAAATCTTCTTCCCATGTTCTTCCCTTCACGTTTTCTCTTATTTGGAAACATTCATAACATCTTATCGGAGATGAGGACCACGCAAAGAATTAAAGCAATTGTACACATCATGTTTGCCTTCAATGAACATACATCAACAATAGACCAGGTAATCATATTCTGTTTTTTTTTCAATGTCAGCACACACTACAAACGTGACTGTCCACGAAGTACACACTTACAAATACATGCTTGCAAGTACACAGTTACAAACGCAACTTGGCCAAGTATGCGTTCGTTGGCTGAGCGATAGCGAAGCCCGTTACTCCAGTGGGGTTGAAAAGTTTTGTCTGTCTGTCTGTGTGTGTGTGCGTGTGTGCGCACTACTCCTTCTGAACGGCTTGGCCGATCTGGCTGAGATTTTGCAGGGTCATTATAGGTATGTCCTTGGCTCGCCACACACCAAATTTCAGCCTTCCACCTCAATCCATTCGGTCATTTTAGCCGAAAAACACTTAAAAACGGCAGAAAAAAGACAACTTTTTAGGGATTTTCAACTTTTTGCCAAGTTTCATATCGTTTCATATGTTTTGGAGGCTGCTGATGACGAAAATAGAACCCGTTTGGACTCCCGACCGAAAGTTGAATCCCTTTGGTAGATTTTGATGCCCAAATGCTTTTTTTATAGGGGATCACGCCCATTTCTACGGTCTGCCTGGGAAAGCAGCCTGCCGGAGGCAGGTTAGCGCCGCAGGCCAAGGTAGGTGTATACGGCAGGCGTGGATTGTCGAAACTGGCGCAGCATCGCGAAGCCTGTTACGGCAAGACACGGTCTAGCGTACACCTACCTTGTATAACTACATAGTTTCACATTTTGTGTTGGTACCACGCGCCGCCCACCGCCCACATTCGATCTCCATTCCCTGACCAACAATGAACACCAACACACTCATGCCGATGCATTCGTCACCATTGTTCCCGTCCAGTGCTCTAAACTTCACGCAAACGAAGCAAATGGCCCATTTCACCAGAGGTGGCAGCAGTGAAACAAAAGACAGTCGGTCCACAACAAACAGACGACAAACGCGCACAAATGACCGTTAAAGAGGCCATTTTGTGCGCGTTTGTCGTCTGTTTGTTGTGGACCGACTGTCTTTTGTTTCACTGCTGCCACCTCTGGTGAAATCGGCCATTCAAATCCACAATGGAAAAGTAAGTACACGCTAGAAATTGAGGGACCACCAGAGAACCCTAACTACAACGATCTCTACCCGCCACCCAAGCCACAACTCGCAGCGATACTCAAGACTTTTCTCAACCAGAAAAACAGGACCGAACTAGGCGAGTTCCAGAAAATCCCGCTCACTAAAAGAAACTGTTCCCCTTCCACTTGAAGGGAAGTCTCAGACTTTTCAACAAGTTCAGACGCACTGGATGCAAGGGATCCCATCAACACTTCATTGCCGGTAAGTTTTGTCATCCACTGATTCACTAATTGTCTTCTTCCAAACATTCCAGACCATCACCATCACATATTCAGACCAAGACACAGTCAACGCAACAAAGGGCTGCACCGTCAGGACACACAGAAATGTCAGCACCCTGTACTTCAATGAAAACCAACATGTCCCTGACGTTCAGTTCATCCAGGTTCGCATCAATCCCTCTTTTTTTCCCGCCATGCTCATTGTCTTTAATATTTTAGTTACACATTCACTATTTTCTCAGGTAAATTTTGAAATTGGAGCCTCAACAGAAGAAACCAACACAGAGACATTCCTTGACCTCATGGCAATGTACGTGCTCACGAAGTTTGACTTACCAGTTTGCAGAGTGGCGGCAAGAATCCCATTCAGTCAAGGACTCAGAATGATCTACACTATCAATTCTACATGTTTCGACGTATACAAAACATTTTCAAAAGAAGGCAGAAAAGAAAAATACGAAGCACGCAAGATCAAGGACTTGGAGATTCAGTCAGCTTCACTCCAGGTATCAGTGCTCTTCATATGCCTAGGAAGGGGATCATTCACGCGCTTCGCATTCAAATTTACAGTCAGTTTAAGCTCAATAGCAACAGATTGCGCCACCTCCGCGTCACACAACCGCCCCCAGCCCCCACCCCTAAGGTATTCCCCTCGTATTCCCCTTCCTACCACTCCCCCCTTGCCCTGCCGTGCCGTTGCGACTGTTGCGATTGCTGTGTACGTCCGGCGTCCTGTTGTAACCTGCTGCTGTGTACTTTGTTTGTGTCGTGTTGTTTGTGCGTGCCTGTTTGGGGGCATCAACATGGATCTTTGCGAGGAAGATAGAGTGGAGAAGCACCTTACCCAGCAACCTTTAAAAGGCAAGTTATCACCTGCGCTGACGAAGAGGGTAACAGGGCTGCAGGAAAGAAGTACGGAGCGGACGAGTCCTGCGTCCGTGAATGGAAAAAGAAGAGGGTCCAGATCTTCAAGTGCGCGCGTGACAAAAGGGCATTTCGGGGACGAAAACCAAGTGAAACTGAGACTGAAGTGGCGGCGTTCGTACGAGAAAAACGGAGTGCTGCTCGGCTGGTGACCGCCCAGATGATCACGACCAAGGCCCCTAGAACTCGCAAGAGAGAGAGGCACATCGAGGCAACAATGCCGCGCCAGTCATGGGTAGGTTGAAAGGTTGATGCGCCGTCAAGGATTCTCCCTGCGACGTCGTATACGAAGTATACGAAGTATACTTCAATTTGCCAGAAGCTGCCGTCGGACTTCGAGGATAAGCTGCTCGCCATCAGCGCCACGTCACTGCACTGAGGAAGAAGACCGAGTTTCTGCTGGGACAAATCGGCAACGCGGACGAAACGCCGATATGGTTCGACCTGCCAGCCAATTATACGGTACACGACAATGGCGACAAACAGGTAAGGGGACACTCTTGAAAAAAAAATGCAAATTCAATTGCTCCATATTAGTTTGGTGCTGACTGTTGTCTCAATCGCTTTCTAGGTCAACCTGAAGACTACTGGCGGCGAGAAGCAGCGTGTGACCGTGATGTTGTGCGTCACTGCTGATGGGCGCAAGCTTCCCCCTTACCTGACATTCAAGAGGAAGCTGATTCCAAAAGCCACGAAGGGGGAGGTCTTCCCACCTGGAGTGATTGTCCGCGCTCAGCAAAAGGGCTGGATGACGGAGGAGCTGATGCTGGACTGGCTGAATAATGTGTGGGGAAAACGTGCTGGGGCACTCCTGCGGCTGCCCAGCATGCTTGTCCTCGATGCATTCCGAGGCCACCTCACCGCCGGGGTCAAGAAGTGCATCAAAGACTTGAAGTCGGACCTAGTGGTGATACCCGGCAGCATGACGTCAGTGCTCCAGCCGCTAGGCGTGTCAATAGACTATTCTAGTCGTGGTCGACTGAAGAACAAGAAGAATTACAAAACCGGAAATAGAGTAGATCGGGAGTTGGTAGTGAGCCTGTTGGGAGTAATGCTTTCAAATATATTTCTTTACTTTGTCAAAAAGTATTTGACACAAGCAAAATTGATTTTGAAAGAGTGTCGAATCGAAAAACTTAATTAATAATGTACTCGGACGGGTGAGTGAGGTTAAGTTGCCGGTGCCATTTCCGGTTTTGTGATCCTTCTTGTTCTTCATTCGGCGACGACTAGAACAGTCTATTAACAACTCTCTCATTCCAGGAACGTGACATCACGTTGAAACGAACGTGACAACATGTCACGTTCGTTTGAGCATTGTGTCACACTCGTTAGAGTGTGAATTGTCCAAAAAACAGCTTGTTCACATTTAAACGAACGTGACACAATGCTCAAACGAACGTGACATTTTGTCACGTTCGTTTCAACGTGATGTCACGTTCCTAGAATGAGAGTGTAGCCCTTCAAGGCCTTGGTAAGAGAGCGGTACACTGAATGGCTCGCCAGGGAAGACCTGTCGCAGACCAAGGGCGGCAACCTCAAGAAGGCGTCCCCCTTCGAGCTTGCTCGATGGGTGAAGGCAGCGTGGGATGACGTGTCACCTGACATCGTCACAAAGTCGTTCCGCAAATGCTGCCTCAGCAACAATAGGGTATTCCAACGCCCTCCTAGAACGGAAGTGAGAAGACCGAGAACAGCAGTCAAAAATGACAGGGCGAAATATACGCGGTGGATGAACTTTGCCGCTTAAATTTCTCCTCGAAACTGCCCTCACTTCCGTTCTGGAAGAGCATTGGAATACCCTGTTTGGATGGCTCGGAGGACGACGACCTGTGGCGATCCGACGACGGAGAACAGGACGACGGCGAGGAAGACTATGAGGACCCGGACGACCTCTACGAGGAAAGCGAAGAGAAGTCCTCTTCCTCTGATGACGGTGAAGATGAAGATGACTGAACCAAACACTTACCATTGTTAACATTATTATTTTTATTGTTTAATAAGCGTCAAACACAGTTGAGTTTTACCCTGTGTTGATTTTATTTTTGACCTCTAAGATTATAGTGAAACTGTACGATTTTAATACATGTCACTCCATTGGCAGGTGTAATTTGGGCAATTTTTCTGTCCTGCATCTCCATCCCAAGTCTACGCCTCCATGTGCACGTCATTAACACTGTCCCTACACATCCGTTTGTTGAACTATGAGCGCTAGTGAAGTTCTCCTCGCGTTTCTAAGCATACCCCAGCGTATAGGCCACTTTTTGCGATTTTCCTCTTTTTGCCGCCCGTGTATAACCCACAGCGGGTTTTTGAGGGGTCAAAATCGGAAAAAAGGTGCGGGTTAGACACGAGAAAATACGGTAGTTCACTGGTAAAACTAAGGCGTACTATTGCGCCCTTCGTGAAGTGTACAGCCAGTACGCCCTTCTTTAAGCGTACAAGAGTCCATGCGCTCCTTTCTTCCTATCTAAATGCATGGGGGAATTGCGTTGAAGCGTAGTTGTACGCTTGGATGAAGCGTACAACTACGCTTTAGTTTTACCAGCGTTGGTTCCTATTTTACAAACACACTTTGTAATTGACGAGAAGAGGGCCGTTCGATTTAGCGTTAACAGTCTCCTCGTCCCTACGTCGTCGTGGCGGATAATAAAGCGGGGAAAAGTTACAGTCTACACTTAACAAGGGCGACATGAAGAGAACCAGAGTCAGTGGATCAGCATTTTATTGTTCACGCCGCGCCAGGCTGGCAGTGCTGGTCGTGCTGGTAGCGACGGAGCGTCAGGGTGACTCTGGCGTCGGCCAGGGCGCCGTCAGTGCTCAGTAGTAGTACGCGGAGCGCACGTACGGGGTGGCGGGGGCGTAGGCGGCCACGGGGGCGGTGTAGGCCACGGAGGGAGAGTAGGCGTAGGTGGAGTAGGCGGGGGCGTAGGCAGCGCCGGAGTACAAGACCTGGGGCTTGGGCTCGGCCTGGGCCACGGCGGCCAACACCACGAGGAGGAAGACGACCTGCAAGAGCGGCAACGGCAACAGTTAGCGAACACGTGAGTGACGGGGCGGCCGAACACGAAGTGGCAGTAGCGGTGCTTACGGAGGAGTTCATGGTGGCGGTGAGGTTGAGCTGCTGGACTCAAGTGTGACTCCCAACCGCCAGGCACCCGTTTTATACTCGCCGGTTCGCGGCGTGGCCAGTCGGGGGAGGCGGGAGGCTGCGTCATTCTGATTGGGAGACTCCAAAACGGAAACCAATCGATGCCCGAGTCAAATCGCAAGTTTCTAATGGTGTGGAATCTGTGTCTCAAAATATTAACACCGGTTGATCCGTCACAGTCAGAGGAACCATGCAGGCGAGTATAAAACGTTGGCTGGGCGGCTGGGAGTCACACTTGAGTCCAGCAGCTCAACCTCACCGCCACCATGAACTCCTCCGTAAGCACCGCTACTGCCTCTTCGTGTTCGGCCGCCTCGTCACTCACGTGTTCGCTAACTGTTGCCGTTTCCGCTCTTGCAGGTCGTCTTCCTCCTCGTGGTGTTGGCCGCCGTGGCCCAGGCCGAGCCCAAGCCCCAGCCCCAGGTCCTGTACTCCGGCGCTGCCTACGCCCCCGCCTACTCCACCTACGCCTACTCTCCCTCCGTGGCCTACACCGCCCCCGTGGCCGCCTACGCCCCCGCCGCCCCGTACGTGCGCTCCGCGTACTACTACTGAGTGCTGACGGCGCCCTGGCCGACGCCGGAGTCACCCTGACGCTCCGTCGCCACCAGCACGACCAGCACTGCCCGCCTGGCCTGGCGCGAACAATAAAATGCTGATCCACTGACTCCTGCTGTCTTTTCATTGGAAACTCCGCCCCTGGAAATCGTTTCTCTGCACTGCAAACTTTGTACCCCCACCAACAGGAGTTAAGTAACGTATCCATTTTCCTGAATTAATTAACTTTACGAATATATCAGAGGGATGACATTGGACAAAATGTAATAACGAGATGCACATAAACACACTCAGCACGCTCTACAAATCCAAAACGCGTACATTGTATGCTCTACCTGGAGCATGCCTGCAAGCACGCTCTAGCTAGCGCATGCCTGCCAAGCATGCATACATGCCAGGTACACGCTTTCCGATGCAGGCAACTTCATATCCCTTATGCACTAGATGCATGCTTCAGTATAAGCGTGTACGCATGTATGCACTAGTAAGTGCATGCTTGGCAGGCATGCGCTAGGTAGAGCGTGTTTGCAGGCATGCTCCTGGTAGAGCATACAATGTACGCTCATTGATTTGAAGAGCGCTACTGACTTTTTCTCGTGTAGGCAACAATAATACTTTGTATTTTCTTTGTATGTGTGACCGATTTTCTTTTGTAAAATTATGTTCAAAACCAAATTGTCAGTACATTAATTAATATTTACTACATCGTTCTTTGAAAAAGGAAAAGTACGTATTATGGTTGCACAACTTATTTGTATAGGTACTGGCAAAATTAGCAAAAAGTCAGTAAAGTGCTGAGAGTGCGTGCAGTAGCGACCCCGGTAGTCCGGCTGACAGCCAATAAGTAATTCGTAATCCCTACGGCCAGAAATTAAGAAGTCATTTGGGAAAATTTGGAAGTTATCTGGGGTAGTCCTGCTTGCTGCAATGGTGATCCGGGAAATACACTGCAAGGAAAAGTGTGAATAGTACAACAAAGAAAAACTGTACAATAAAAGTACAACAGGGATTGTACAAACCACAACGAGGCCGGGACTACCCAGCACTCGTCATGCCGGTTCCATTGTACTTTGTACAACAATTGTTGTACTTTGAAAGTACAATAAATTCCTGATAAAAAATTTGCCAGTAATTTGTGTACTTTTGTTGTGGTTTTTTCTTGCAGTGTAGTTGATGTAATCCAGGGGTAATCGGCGGGGAACCTTGATGACACGAAATTTGCCAGTCATCACCCCCTACTGCACCCCAGACCAAAGTTCAAAACTTTCTAAAAATTCTAAAAATGAAGCGCATACATTTTTTTTAGCATGATAGGCACAAAGAGCACGGATCCGTCTCAAAAGTACCGATTTCCGGGGGGGGGGGATGTAACCAACTTATTGCCTTCAAAATTTCTTGCAGTGTGTTTGAGTGTAGTTGTGCAACCATGATACGAATTAAATTTGTTTATACAACGAATCTCTTGTTAGGGATGTGCGAATCAAGGATTTTCATTTCGAATCAAATCTTTCAAAAAAGTTTCGAATCAAATCGAATCTGGAAATTTTTTTCGAATCGAATCGAATTGAACTTATAAGGATTCAGAATCGAATCGAATTCGAACTGAAACTAGAAAAAATTGGTGCATTTCAATACACAAAACACATGTAATAAAGGAAGGGCATAGAGTATGAATACATAAAAGAAGAAAATTTAAATACCGAATCTTGCTTTTGTATAAAAACTACGCTGTGCACGCGACTTTCAACCGTTCCCGAGCTACGGATTCGCAGACGGAGCACTGTCGATTCGAAATTTCGAATATTCGGGGTCGAAGCAAAGCGATCCGTCCCCGAATCGAATCAGCCCTGATTCGATTCGATACCGAACTATTCGCACATCCCTATCTCTTGTGGCTTTCCATTGTAACCTACAAAGCAAAAGCCGTTTAAGACGAAGGAAAAGTGGCTCCATAGTATGTTTCCACAAAATTCGTGTTTTTTGCAGAAATGGTGTTTGTTTTAGTAGTTGTCAAGACTTTAAGAGTGTGCGTTACAAAGCTGCTTCACCCGAAAAAACCACCACCGTAAAAATAATGCCAACGAGTCTGCAAAAAGCTCGAGAAGGATGAAAATTTTTGCCTTCTTACGAAAACGCCTGCGGGTGCCAATGTAGGCCACCCGTCCACCACGCACGCATAGCACTGTCTTGTCCCGCCGGCGCTTGGCAGCAACAAGTCAATGACATCGCCAAGGCAGCACGCCGCGGTAGACGAAAATCGAAATGAAGCATTTATAGCAAAAAAATACGATTTCAAGAAATCCTAGGAGTCACGAAGTCAATTTGATTATTGTGTAAGAGTGTGGAGAAAGAAAAGAAGTGGTGTTGTAAAGTTGTGGCTCAGGGGACTACCAATGGCAGTGGTACCAATGTGGTCGATATGCCAACCGTCAAAATTTAAACTTGGCAATAAATAGAAATCAAAATGCTGGTAAATTCAAAAAATTCCAATGCTAATGTATTCCGCAGTGTTCTGACAATGGAACATTTTTGAAGTCCATCATTATTAAAATGTTCTTAGCAGAAAGAAGGCAGTAAATTAATTTTTACGGGTTGGCAACTAGTTTCTCGGCGTCTGCGCCCTTGCGAAAATCGCGAAGCTGAAAGCACCAGCAGTCACGCATCAAAACTGCCCCTCCATTGTTGCTGCCGTTGAATTGTTTGGCTTGTTTCAAAAGGCTATGGTTCTCTAGTCATAATTTCTTCAATTCTGTGTAATAGTTCTCCCTTACAACGTATCAACACCACGACGGTTGGTTTGACAAACTTCATAAACTCGGGAGGGATGGTTTCGAAACGCGGGTGAGTCTTGTTCGAGGAACATGAGCACTGCAAGTCGCGAGGTAGAGCGAAGTGGTCCTAGTGCTAACTGAATCACAACAACAACAAAATTGTTTTATTGACAGAAAAAAGGGTAATATTTGAGAAACTTTATGTAAGAAAAAAAGAACTTTTGTTTTGCTTATTTTCTGTGAATATTTTTTAAAAAGTCATCACATAAAAATTGAAAATTTGTTTTATATGAATTTTCATAAACAGGAAACAAAGAAAAAACAAGAAAGAGAGCAAAATTAATACAGATTTCAAATGCTACAGTTGGTTAAACTGTTAAACAGGTTGCATACCTACTGCGCATGTCCAAAAACACTCCGATCAAGAAGTATTATTGGATAGTTCTACCTGAAAAACTGCGTGCGAACCGACACCAATTCTATTGTTGCATCTTGTCTACCTGCAGTCAGAGAAATTTTTCATTTCGAACGTGCTATTTCAGCTTTTGGAGTGAGCTGTACAGACCTAAGAAGAAGCTCGGCTATTGGTCCGCCCCGGCTCGGCTCCCCCCACTCCCTCTTTTTTCCTTTGACGAGTCGAGTTTTGCCATGGAAACGGCGTTTTTGACAGCAAATTTCTCAAAATTGGCCACTTACTTTTTAACCAGATTTCAGCATGAGAATCAGCGTTCAAAGTTCTACAAGTCTGCAAAGTCTCATTAAAATCGTATAGAAAATTTCCGAAATGCATAAAGGGCCACACAAATTGAATCTCGGGCCGGCTGAATCCTGGGTATACTATAAGGCTACTTCGTGCCTAAAAAGGTTTCATGGGGCAGGATATTTATCATATCGAGAACCAGAGTCAGTATATCAGCATTTTATTGTTCACGCCGCGTCAGGCGGGCAGTGCTGGTCGTGCTGGTGGCGACGGAGCGTCAGGGTGACTCCGGCGTCGGCCAGGGCGCCGTCAGCACTCAGTAGTAGTACGCGGAGCGCACGTACGGGGCGGCGGGGGCGTAGGCGGCCACGGGGGCGGTGTAGGCCACGGAGGGAGAGTAGGCGTAGGTGGAGTAGGCGGGGGCGTAGGCAGCGCCGGAGTACAGGACCTGGGGCTGGGGCTTGGGCTCGGCCTGGGCCACGGCGGCCAACACCACGAGGAGGAAGACGACCTGCAAGAGCGCCAACGGCAACAGTTAGCAAACACGTGAGTGACGGGGCAACCGAACACGAAGTGGCAGTAGTGGTGCTTACGGAGGAGTTCATGGTGGCGGTGAGGTTGAGCTGCTGGACTCAAGTGTGACTCCCAGCCGCCCAGCCAACGTTTTATACTCGCCTGCATGGTTCCTCTGACTGTGACGGATCAATCGGTGTGAATATTTTGAGACACAGATTCCACACCATTAGAAACTTGCGATTTGACTCGGGCATCGATTGGTTTCCGTTTTGGAGTCTCCCAATCAGAATGACGCAGCCTCCCCGCAGGCCACGCCGCGAACCGGCGAGTATAAAACGGGTGCCGGGCGGCTGGGAGTCACACTTGAGTCCAGCAGCTCAACCTCACCGCCACCATGAACTCCTCCGTAAGCACCGCTACTGCCTCTTCGTGTTCGGCCGCCTCGTCACTCACGTGTTCGCTAACTGTTGCCGTTGCCGCTCTTGCAGGTCGTCTTCCTCCTCGTGGTGTTGGCCGCCGTGGCCCAGGCCGAGCCCAAGCCCCAGCCCCAGGTCCTGTACTCCGGCGCTGCCTACGCCCCCGCCTACTCCACCTACGCCTACTCTCCCTCCGTGGCCTACACCGCCCCCGTGGCCGCCTACGCCCCCGCCGCCCCGTACGTGCGCTCCGCGTACTACTACTGAGTGCTGACGGCGCCCTGGCCGACGCCGGAGTCACCCTGACGCTCCGTCGCCACCAGCACGACCAGCACTGCCCGCCTGGCCTGGCGCGAACAATAAAATGCTGATCCACTGACTCCTGCTGTCTTTTCATTGGATACTCCGCCCCTGGAAATCGTTTCTCTGCACTGCAAACTTTGTACGCCCACCAACAGGAGTTAAGTTACGTATCCATTTTCCTGAATTAATTAACTTTACAAATATATCAGAGGGATGACATTGGACAAAATGTAATAACGAGATGCACATAAACACACTCAGCACGCTCTACAAATCCAAAACGCGTACATTGTATGCTCTACCTGGAGCATGCCTGCAAGCACGCTCTAGCTAGCGCACGCCTGCCAAGCATGCATACATGCCAGGTACACGCTTTCCGATGCAGGCAACTTCATATCCCTTATGCACTAGATGCATGCTTCAGTATAAGCGTGTACGCATGTATGTACTAGTAAGTGAAGTGCATGCTTGGCAGGCATGCGCTAGGTAGAGCGTGTTTGCAGGCATGCTCCAGGTAGAGCATACAATGTACGCTCATTGATTTGAAGAGCGCTACTGACTTTTTCTCGTGTAGGCAACAATAATACTTTGTATTTTCTTTGTATGTGTGCACTCTCAGAGCCATACTGACATTTTTGTCTGTACTTTTACTTAAAAATTATTTCTATGTAATTTATGAACAATTTTTTAGGTATCTTACTGATAAAAATCTATGTGTAACGTATTGACATTTTATGTGTTAGCCTTACTAACAAATCTGTCACTAGTTATTTAAAAGAAGTATGGAGGCCTTCTGGGACTAATTTGTTAGTGCCTACTAAGAGATTTTGTCAGTAGTAAGAAAGAAACGGAGTCAGTAGTAACTAATAAATAAAGTCAGTACATACAAATAAAATTCTATGTACATGATCAATATTTGTCGCAGACATTACATATATTTTTATGGACTTGCAATACTTGTCGCTGACTAACAAGTGGTCCCACAAGCTATCCGCTCCAAATTAATGTTGTCGCTGAAAAAATTAGCATTAAGAGTGTCGTTTGGTAACGACAAAAGTTTTGTCAGTGATTAATCTGGTAAATTTTTATCAACAAATTTTGTTGGCTGAGCGATAGCGAAGCCTGTTACTCCAGTGGGGTTGAAAAGTTTTTTCTGTCTGTCTGTCTGTCTGTCTGTGTGTCTGTGTGTCTGTGTGTGTACACTACTCCTCCTGAACGGCTCGGCCGATCCGGCTGAGATTTTGCAGGCTTATTAGGTATGTCCTTGGCTCGGCACACGCGAAATTTCACCATCCTAGCTCAACTGGTTCAGATTTTATAGCCGAAAAACACCTAAAAAACGGCGAAAAATCGAGTTTTCTGCAGGTAGATCACCTCTGTCTTGAAGAAAGTGGGGTCTGGGGGGGCGGCCCCGACAAGTCAAAAAGTGACAAGGGTCATGGTCGTGTTATCTGCCGATGAAGCAACTCTCTAGAATTAAGGGGGGTCTGGGGGGCGGAGCCCCCCAGCATGCAACACGGAAGAAGTAACCGAGGATGGACAAGCCAATGCCTGCCGAAGGCAGGCTAGCCGCCGCAGGCCAAGGTAGGTACGCCAGGCGCGGATTGAAGGAACAGGCCGCGAGACATCGCGAAGCCTGTTACGACAAGACGCGGTCTGGCGTAAACCTACCTTGTTAGTAATGTACAAAAAATATTGTCTATGGAATTGTACATATACCATGGACTTTTTATTTGTGTCATATGAACAAATTTCTAAGTATTATTGTTGCGTAAAAAAATTCATATGCTACTTAAGAAATGTTGCTGCTGCTATGAACAAAAAGTCAATATGGCTCTGAGAGTGTGACCGATTTTCTTTTGTAAAATTATGTTCAAAACCAAATTGTCAGTACATTAATTAAAATTTACTACATCGTTCTTTGAAAAAGGAAAAGTACGTATTATGGTTGCACAACTTATTTGTATAGGTACTGGCAAAATAAGCAAAAAGTCAGTAACGTGCTGAGAGTGGTGCAGTAGCGACCCCGGTACTAGTCCGGCTGACAGCCAATAAGTAATTAGTAATCCCTACGGCCAGAAATTAAGAAGTCATTCGGGAAAATTTGGAAGTTATCTGGGGTAGTCCTGCTTGCTGCAATGGTGATCCGGGAAATACACTGCAAGGAAAAGTGTGAATAGTACAACAAAAGTACAAGAAAAACTGTACAATAAAAGTACATCAGGGATTGTACAAACCACAACGAGGCCGGGACTGCCCAGCACTCGTCATGCCGGTTCCATTGTACTTTGTACAACAATTGTTGTACTTTGAAAGTACAATAAATTCCTGATAAAAAATTTGCCAGTAATTTGTGTACTTTTGTTGTGGTTTTTTCTTGCAGTGTAGTTGATGTAATCCAGGGGTAATCGGCGGGGAACCTTGATGACACGAAATTTGCCAGTCATCACCCCCTGCTGCACCCCCATACCTCAGACCAAAGTTCAAAACTTTCTAAAAATTCTAAAAATGAAGCGCATACATTTTTTTTAGCATGATAGGCACAAAGAGCACGGATCCGTCTCAAAAGTACCGATTTGCGGGGGGGGGGGGATGTAACCAACTTATTGCCTTCAAAATTTCTTGCAGTGAGTTTGACTGTAGTTGTGCAACCATGATACGAATTAAATTTGTTTATACAACGAATCTCTTGTTAGGGATGTGCGAATCAAGGATTTTCATTTCGAATCAAATCGAATCTTTCAAAAAAGTTTCGAATCGAATCAAATCGAATCTGGAACTTTTTTTCGAATCGAATCGAATCGAACTTATAAGGATTCAGAATCGAATCGAATTCGAACTGAAACTAGAACAAATTGGTGCATTTCAATACACAAAACACATGTAATAAAGGAAGGGCATAGAGTATGAATACATAAAAGAAGAAAATTTAAATACCTAATCTTGCTTTTGTATAAAAACTACGCTGTGCACGCGACTTTCAACCGTTCCCGAGCTACGGATTCGCAGACGAAGCACTGTCGATTCGAAATTTCGAATATTCGGGGTCGAAGCAAAGCGATCCGTCCCCGAATCGAATCAGCCCTGATTCGATTCGATACCGAACTATTCGCACATCCCTATCTCTTGTGGCTTTCCATTGTAACCTACAAAGCAAAAGCCGTTTAAGACGAAGGAAAAGTGGCTCCATAGTATGTTTCCACAAAATTCGTGTTTTTTGCAGAAATGGTGTTTGTTTTAGTAGTTGTCAAGACTTTAAGAGTGTGCGTTACAAAGCTGCTTCACCCGAAAAAACCACCACCGTAAAAATAATGCCAACGAGTCTGTGCAAAAAGCTCGAGAAGGATGAAAATCTTTGCCTTCTTACGAAAACGCCTGCGGGTGCCAATGTAGGCCACCCGTCCACCACGCACGCATAGCACTGTCTTGTCCCGCCGGCGCTTGGCAGCAACAAGTCAATGACATCGCCATCGGTAGACGAAAATCGAAATGAAGCATTTATAGCAAAAAAATACGATTTCAAGAAATCCTAGGAGTCACGAAGTCAATTTGATTATTGTGTAAGAGTGTGGAGAAAGAAAAGAAGTGGTGTTTTAAAGTTGTGGCTCAGGGGACTACCAATGGCAGTGGTACCAATGTGGTCGATATGCCAACCGTCGAAATTTAAACTTGACAATAAATAGAAATCAAAATGCTGGTAAATTCAAAAAATTCCAATGCTAATGTATTCCGCAGTGTTCTGACAATGGAACATTTTTGAAGTCCATCATTATTAAAATGTTCTTAGCAGAAAGAAGGCAGTAAATTAATTTTCACGGGTTGGCAACTAGTTTCTCGGCGTCTGCACCCTTGCGAAAATCGCGAAGCTGAAAGCACCAGCAGTCACGCATCAAAACTGCCCCTCCATTGTTGCTGCCGTTGAATTGTTTGGCTTGTTTCAAAAGGCTATGGTTCTCTAGTCATGTTTTCTTCAATTCTGTGTAATAGTTCTCCCTTACAACGTATCAACACCACGACGGTTGGTTTGACAAACTTCATAAACTCGGGAGGGATGGTTTCGAAACGCGGGTGAGTCTTGTTCGAGGAACATGAGCACTGCAAGTCGCGAGGTAGAGCGAAGTGGTCCTAGTGCTAACTGAATCACAACAACAACAAAATTGTTTTATTGACAGAAAAAAGGGTAATATTTGAGAAACTTTATGTAAGAAAAAAAGAACTTTTGTTTTGCTTATTTTTCTGTGAATATTTTTTAAAAAGTCATCACATAAAATTGAAAATTTGTTTTTATGAATTTTCATAAACAGAAACAAAGAAAAACAAGAAAGAGAGCAAAATTAATACAGATTTCAAATGCTACAGTTGGTTAAACTGTTAAACAGGTTGCATACCTACTGCGCATGTCCAAAAACACTCCGATCAAGAAGTATTATTGGATAGTTCTACCTGAAAAACTGCGTGCGAACCGACACCAATTCTATTGTTGCATCTTGTCAACCTGCAGTCAGAGAAATTTTTCATTTCAAACGTGCTATTTCAGCTTTTGGAGTGAGCTGTACAGACCCAAAAAGAAGCTCGGCTATTGGTCCGCCCCGGCTCGGCTCCCCCCACTCCCTCTTTTTTCCTTTGACGAGTCGAGTTTTGCCATGGAAACGGCGTTTTTGACAGCAAATTTCTCAAAATTGGCCACTTACTTTTTAACCAGATTTCAGCATGAGAATCAGCGTTCAAAGTTCTACAAGTCCGCAAAGTCTTATTAAAATCGTATAGAAAATTTCCGAAATGCATAAAGGGCCACACAAATTGAATCTCGGGCCGACTGAATCCTGGGTATACTATAAGGCTACTTCGTGCCTAAAAAGGTTTCATGGGACAGGATATTTATCATATCGAGAACCAGAGTCAGTATATCAGCATTTTATTGTTCACGCCCGTCAGGCGGCAGTGCTGGTCGTGCTGGTGGCGACGAGCGTCAGGTGACTCTGGCGTCGCCAGGGCGCCGTCAGTGCTCAGTAGTAGTACGCGGAGCGCACGTACGGGGCGGCGGGGGCGTAGGCGGCCACGGGGGCGGTGTAGGCCACGGAGGGAGAGTAGGCGTAGGTGGAGTAGGCGGGGGCGTAGGCAGCGCCGGAGTACAGGACCTGGGGCTGGGGCTTGGGCTCGGCCTGGGCCACGGCGGCCAACACCACGAGGAGGAAGACGACCTGCAAGAGCGGAAACGGCAACAGTTAGCAAACACGTGAGTGACGGGGCGGTCGAACGCGAAGTGGCAGTAGCGGTGCTTACGGAGGAGTTCATGGTGGCGGTGAGGTTGAGCTGCTTGCTGGACACACAAACTCAGGCCGTCCCCCGCCCGCACCCGTTTTATACTCGCCGGTTCGCGGCGTGGCCAGTCGGGGGAGGCTGCGTCATTCTGATTGGGAGGCTCCAAAACGGAAATCAATCGACGCACGAGTCAAATCGCAAGTTTCTAATGGTGTGGAATTTGTGTCTCAAAATATGAACACTGATCGATGCGTCACGGTCAGAGGAACCATGCAGGCGAGTATAAAACGGGTGCCGGGCGGCTGGGAGTCACACTTGAGTCCAGCAGCTTAACCTCACCGCCACCATGAACTCCTCCGTAAGCACCGCTACTGCCACTTCGTGTTCGGCCGCCCCGTCACTCACGTGTTCGCTAACTGTTGTCGTTGCCGCTCTTGCAGGTCGTCTTCCTCCTCGTGGTGTTGGCCGCCGTGGCCCAGGCCGAGCCCAAGCCCCAGCCCCAGGTCCTGTACTCCGGCACTGCCTACGCCCCCGCCTACTCCACCTACGCCTACTCTCCCTCCGTGGCCTACACCGCCCCCGTGGCCGCCTACGCCCCCGCCGCCCCGTACGTGCGCTCCGCGTACTACTACTGAGCGCTGACGGCGCCCTGGCTGACGCCAAAGTCACCCTGACGCTCTTTGTTGCCACCAGCATGACCACCACCGCACTGCCTCACTGTGGAGGCTTGAACAATAAAATGGTGCCCAACTGACTTGGTTGTTTTTTTCAGTGAATTTCTCGTGCGTTGAGAGACCTTCTCCACCTTCTCTATGCTAGTACTACCGTTGTAATGCAATAAAATTAAGCTATAGCTTTTAGACTGGTTGGTGAATTATGCGAGTGGATCTACGCTTTAACTGGAAGTGATTCTTTTTAAACCAGTAAACCGAATACAGCTGGAAATAATGCCAAACACTTTTTAAAAGTATTGATCCAAAACTAGAATCGCATGAGATAACGGAGAATTTAGAAGCGTATTTTTAGGTCAGGACCATGCTGCCGTAACGTAGACACAGCTCACGCACTGTGGCACTACAGTTGAAGCACCCTTGAAGTGGTGAGGAGAGTAATTTTCAGTGTTGGCAACGGACCCAGGAAGCGGTAGATGGGAATAACATGACTTACCTATAAATTGAGTTTTCATTGTAATTCTGTGCCTAAGAATGGTTTGCATCATTACACCTAATTATTTAACTCATTTTCTTAGGAGTTTAGGATGAAATCCAGATGGAAAGAGAATTCCACTCAACTTGACATCTTATACGCTCAATTCAGCGGATAATGAAAACCAAATTAACCAATGTCAACATGACTGTTGGAAATATTTTCGATAGGATATAATTGAACTTGAGTTTTTATGAATCTAATGTCAAAAGAATCAAGTCAACTGAAGCACGTCTTCATTTTCTGAAGTTGAATTTAAAAAAGCAAAGTCGAAAAAAATACACTTGAGTAACGAACACGTCATGCCGGCCACAGTTCAACTTGGCTTGTCTCCAAATTCCACTTTGTTCAGGAAATGAAGGTTGAGATTATTCTGTTTTCCATTTTGACGGAAAGTGATACGTCACAAAAACGCCCTATGGATTGCCCTGACACTCTTGATGTTAATCTCAAAATTAAACGTGGGCTTCTTTCACGCATTTTCACACCGTAAACCCAAGGGTGGTAAAATTGCTACCTTTGAGGGCGGTATTTTTTTTACCGCCTTTCCAATTGTGGTATTTGTTTAAGCGCCTTTCCAAGTGTGGTACGAAACGTGACAAAAGTCACACTCCAACGAATATGACGTCACATTCGTTGCCTACCAGTAAAGGCAAAGAAACGCTTTTGTGGGATTGGATGTTCATATTAAAGCGAACTAGAGTCAGTAGATCTGCATTTTATTGTTCACGCCGCGTCAGGCGGGCAGTGCTGGTCGTGCTGGTGGCGACGGAGCGTCAGGGAGACTCTGGCGTCGGCCAGGGCGCCGTCAGCGGTCAGTAGTAGTACGCGGAGCGCACGTACGGGGCGGCGGGGGCGTAGGCGGCCACGGGGGCGGTGTAGGCCACGGAGGGAGAGTAGGCGTAGGTGGAGTAGGCGGGGGCGTAGGCAGCGCCGGAGTACAGGACCTGGGGCTGCGGCTTGGGCTCGGCCTGGGCCACGGCGGCCAACACCACGAGGAGGAAGACGACCTGCAAGAGCGGCAACGGCAACAGTTAGCGAACACGTGAGTGACGGGGCGGCCGAACACGAAGTGGCAGTAGCGGTGCTTACGGAGGAGTTCATGGTGGCGGTGAGGTTGAGCTGCTGGACTCAAGTGTGACTCCCAGCCGCACTGTTAGAAAAAGTTGTGGGATAACGACAAAAAGTTCAACAGCATGATCGTTATAAAATGACAAAATTGTCAAAATTTAAAACAAAACAACCATCACATTAAAAAAAACTTGTTTTAAGAATACAAAATTGTATGGTTACAAAAGAATATGTTCAAAATCAAAACAGTAAAAGTATCGTTATCAAACAACAATTTCATCTCAAAGCGACTAAAGTCGTTCAAAGATTGTTTGACTCGTTGGATTACGATGAAATGATCACATTTGCCGTATTGTCAAATAATCCGGCAAAAAGTCTGGGAAAGGCACATCTTAATTAGCATGAAAACTTGATGCTATTTTGATAACCTCTCATAATGAACAGCTGTGTTTTTGCTCACAAGTCTGCCGCAAAGGTTAACTTGGGAGACATAAAACAGATTTTTAATGTGGTTACCTCACTTTGGCTATTTGCTATCACCACGAGCCACTCCTTATGACCTTTATTGACAAGTGTTGGAGACCATCAGCTTTGTGCATCTTCTTCCATCCCTGCTGTGTATTTAATTGATTTATAAGCTAAGTTTTGAGACATTTTGCCGGAATATTGGACAATATGGCAAAGGAGATTATTTCATCGTAATCCTATGAGTCAAAGAATCTTTGAACGACATTGTCATCATGTAACGACATTGTCATCATGTAACGACATTGTCATCATGTAACGACATTGTCATCATGTAACGACATTGTCATCATGTAACGACATTGTCATCATGTAACGACAATGTCGTTGATTGATGATTTGGATCCAATGACTGTGAAGAGGATATGAGTTCAGCCAATGTCTATGAAAATTTTATCGTTGAACAGCACTTTCATCAGACTACGACATTTTATCTTACGACATCTTTCTCACTTGACAGCAACTTCTGCTTTGAAACTTTACGACAAATTTGTCGTAAACCAACAGCAGTTTTTCTAACACTGCGCCCGGCACCCGTTTTCTACTCGCCGGTTCGCGGCGTGGTCATTCGGGAGATAGGCTGCGTCATTCTGATCGGGAGACTCCAAAACGGAAACCAATCAACGCACGAGTCAAATCGCAACTTTTAAAATACACAGCTAATTTGGGTAGAGTTCTTAATAGTTCGGAATCTGAGTCTCAGAATATGAACACCGATTGATCCGTATCGGTCAGAGGAACCATGCAGGCGAGTATAAAACGGGTGTCGGGCGGCTGGGAGTCACACTTGAGTCCAGCAGCTCAACCTCACCGCCACCATGAACTCCTCCGTAAGCACCGCTACTGCCACTTCGTGTTCGGCCGCCCCGTCCCTCACGTGTTCTCTAACTGTTGCCGTTGCCGCTCTTGCAGCTCGTCCGAGAGCTCGTCTTCCTCCTCGTGGTGTTGGCCGCCGTGGCCCAGGCCGAGCCCAAGCCCCAGCCCCAGGTCCTGTACTCCGGCGCTGCCTACGCCCCCGCCTACTCCACCTACGCCTACTCTCCCTCCGTGGCCTATACCGCCCCCGTGGCCGCCTACGCCCCCGCCGCCCCGTACGTGCGCTCCGCGTACTACTACTGAGCGCTGACGGCGCCCTGGCCGACGCCAGAGTCACCCTGACGCTCTGTCGCCACCAGCACTGCCCGCCTTACGCGGGGTTAACAACTAGGGGTACGCGCCGTTTAGTTTGGGCGCGCAGTAGGCGAGCGATGCGTCTGAACACATTCTTATAGGAGATGGCGAAGAATATGTGCAGAATAAGGACAATACAGTGTCTTCCGTAACGAAATGGCCGGAATTCATGTCATTTTCGTGATTATCTTACTGAAAACTGCGGGAAATAAGGGGAAAACTCAACCTTGAAATTTTGGTCACAAATTGGAAAATTTGGGGAAAAAGTAAAGGTCTGGGATGAATTTGGATGTCATTTTCGTGATCAGCACACCAAAAACTGCGGGAAAACTATGAAAAACTCAACTTCAAAATTTTGGACCGAAATTGGAAAATTTTGGGAAAAGTAAAAGTCGGGGATGAAATTGGAAGTCTTTTTCGTGATCACACACCAAAAACTGCAGGAAACTATGTAAAACTCAACTTCAAATTTTGGTCCGAAATTGGTTTTTTTGGGGAAAAAGAAAAGGTCTGGGATGAAATTGGATGTCATTTTCGTGATCAGCACACGAAAAACTGCAGGAAACTATGTAAAACTCGACTTAAAAATTTTTGGTCCGAAATTGGTAAATTTTGGGAAAAGTAAAGGTCTGGGATGAAATTGGATGTCATTTTCGTGATCAGCACACAAAAAACTGCAGGAAACTATGAAAAAACTCGACTTGAAAATTTAGGTCCAAAATTGGTAAATATTTGGAAAAGTAAAGGCCTGGGTTCAAAATAAAAGTCATTTTTGTGATCAGCACACCAAATACTGCAGGAAACAATGACTGACTCACTGGGGAAATTTTGGCCCCAAAATCATAAAATTTCTAGTTGAAAGTATGGGTGCAGTTGTTAACATGAACCCAATTTCTAAGTGTGTTTCCTGTTCATGGTGTCGTAACATGAACCCCGACACTGTTACTCAGTCGAGAAACATTCAACAGTCGCATTGAATTGCTTAGTGCGATTCACAAATGCTTCAATTACCATTCGATATCTCCTCGTTTTTAAAACTTAGAACACGAAATGTTATTTAAAATACCTAAAAAGCCTTTTATCTCCCTTATATTTTAAACTAGTGGATGAAACTATTTTGATTTATCTCAATTAATTAGAAAGAGACACATTTACAGGCAGGCTGATTGAAAACTACTTTACGGAGAAGACCTTCTGTCAGATCCAATGAATCGTTTCATGGAATCCAATGTCGAGCCCATTTATTGCTAAATGCAAGTTAATCTTATTAAAAATGATAGTCATGATGTGATATTTAATTTTTTAAACAGTATAGCATAAGTATTTACCTAACATTCTGAGTAAATTAAAACCCCAAACCATGACCGACACAAATTACCAGTTGTCGCAGAAATATATGATAAAATTAAAAGAATCGTCTCATGAAATCATATGACCAAGTCACTGAATCGTCTTATTGAATCAGATGTCAATGTCAAACCTTGTATGCGCTACACTCACGCACCATATAGTTATCTTTAAGGTTAGTACTATAGTAAACTTACAGCATTGCAATGAAGCCTTTTCCCAGAGTCAGTGCCAAGAGTCAGCAAAGACTATTTATTCTGGCAAGATTTGTCTGGTTTGTACTTTTAGATTGTATTAATCTATTTTCTAACTGTTATTGAGCAAAGCAAACAACTAAAAAATATAATGTCTCAGAATAAAAATGGAAATACACTCTGAAAGCTGCTCAAAGCTTACAAAGACCAAATCATTCTTGCAATTATCAAACACTGACTAAAACATTTCCCCTGTAGCGGGGGAGGGGAGGGGGCGGACGGACAGATGAAACGCGTAACTAGGGGTACGCGCCGTTTAGTTTGGGCGCGTAGTAGGCGAGCGATGCGTCTGAACACATTCTTATAGGAGATGGCGAAGAATATGTGGAGAATAAGGCCAATACAGTGTCTTCCGTCACGAAAAGGCCGGAATTCATGTCATTTTCGTGATTATCTTACTGAAAACTGCAGGAAACAATGGGAAACTCAACTTTGTAATTTTGGGCACAAATTTTGGGAAATTTTTGGAAAAGGAAAAGGGCTGGGGTGAAAATTTGGGAAATCATTTTCGTGATCAGCACACCAAAAAACCCGCAGGAAACTATGTAAAAAATCGACTCAAAAATTTTGGTCCAAAATTGGTAAATATTTGGAAAAGTAAAGGTCTGAGATGAAATTTGAAGTCATTTTCGTGTTTCAGAAACACCAAAAACTGCGGGAAAACTATGTAAAACTCGACTCAAAAATTTTGGCCCAAAAATTTGGGTAAATTTTTGGGAAAAGTAAAGGTCTAGATAAATTGGAAGTCATTTTCGTGATCAGCACCCCAAAAAACTGCAGGAAACTATGTAAAACTCGACTCAAAAATTTTGGCCCAAAAATTGGCAAATTTTTGGGAAAAAGAAAAGGGTTTCTGAATAAAATTGGAAGTCATTTTCGTGATCAGCACCCCAAAAAAACTGCGGAAAACTATGTAGAACTCGACTTAAAATTTTGGTCCAAATTGGCAAATTTTTGGAAAAGTAAAGGTCTGAGATAAATTGGAAGTCATTTTCGTGATCAGCACCCCAAAAAACTGCAGGAAATTTTTTATAACTCGACTCAAAAATTTTGGTCCGAAATTGGTAAATTTTTGGGAAAAGAAAGGGTTCGGGGATGAAATTGGAAGTCATTTTCGTGATCAGCCCCCCCAAAAACTGCGGGAAAACTATGTAGAACTCGATTTAAAAATTTTTGTTCAGAATTGGAAAATTTTTGGGGAAAGTAATGGTCGGGGATGAAATTGGAAGTTATTTTCGCAATTTCAAATGTGTTTCCTGTTCATTTTTGCGAAACATGAACCCTAACACTGTTCCTGGGTTCGAGTAACATTCAACAGCCAGCATTGAATTACTTAAGGCCGTAGGAGCGAAAAATTTTTTTTTTTCGCTAATCGATAGTGATTGAGGGTGTTGAACCATCATGTCGAACCTTTTTGCCCTGCGACGCTTATTTAAAGGCGTCGCGACGCCTCAAAGTTCGAAATTTTAACTTTTTTGGGAAGCCCCCGATTGAGAGAATGAAAAATCGCAGCGACCTGAAAATTTTTCACACATGTTGGCAGTGACCATATGAAGGGCAAGTGGTGTTTTGATTCGCGTCCCAAGTTCCAGGAGCACTCCTGGAAAGCCTTGAAAGTAAGTGATTTTTGGAAAGCCACTGAGAGGGACCTAAAAATACGGAGAGAAAACGAAACCCCCAAATGCCCCAGGCCCAATCTTCCTCTTTACGGCAAAGTTTTTCCGATGACGCCACGACTTGTGGTTTTCGAGATCCGTGCGTTAGAAAACTACCCAGATTTGCAGGTCCTGCACCAGTAGAGAGAGACAGGCTGCTTCGGCCGATGTGTTGTTTCCGTCGCACACCCGGAGCTCGAGGCGGGTATCGGGGTCCGGGGTGACGCCCCCGGGCGGACAATGGGCGAGCCGTCAAGGAGCCGTCTGCAATGCGGGCCCCCGGGCCCGGGGCCCCCGACCAGTTTTGGCCGATTTTCGTCGCGATTTCGGTAGAAATTAGTAGAACAGGAATTAAAACACCATTTGACCCAGCTTTTTACAACGAATCTATTGCCGCATTTTCCAAAATCGGAAAAAGGCTCGTTTGAAAATATCTATTTTGGGTCTTGGGGTTATAAATCAGCCTGTCATCATCGTCGCCTCGGCGCAGCCCATTGTGAAGCGGGCCTCTCCATAAAAAAGGGAGGGGGCCCTTCGCTACCTGAAAGCTTAAATTTTTCTAACGCGTCGTTTGACGCTGATGGGATGTTCACCATCGTACTCGGGATGAAAATCTCGAATTTTCCATCAAAAAATTAAGTTTCTGCGGCCACTTTTAACAGAGCAATGAGAACAATTTTTTTAGCTATATAGAAATAATCAGTACTTCGCAAAAAATATTTTTTTAAAAATTTGGTTGAAACTTTTGATTTTGACCTGAAACTTGGATTAGGAGTTGAAGACCGACCCCGAGCTCACGAAAAGCTGGCGATCTGCTCCGTGCGGCCCAGGCCGAGCCCCGTGCCGGGGTGTCTTTCCCCCGCACTCCGGCAGGCCGGCCATAAACAGCCGGCCGAGGGTGCATTGTCTGCGAACCAGGTTAGGGGGCTCGGGCCCCCGGCCTCAGACGACTGCGGATGCACCCGAAAACGCTCTCGGATGCTACCTTTCTCAGAGTAGCCACCCCCCCCTCCTACGCCCTTAATACGATTCACAAATGTTTCAATTACTTTCCCGATATCTCCTTGTTATTGAACTTATGAATACACAATGTTATAAGTAATACCTAAAAAGTTTTTTATCTCCCTTTTTTTTTAAACTAGTGGATGAAACTTCATTGATTTATCTAAATTCTTTAAAAAAGAGACACTTTACAGGCGGGCTGATTGCAACTACTTTACGGAGAAGACCTTCTTCAGATCCAATAAATCGTTCCATTGAATTCAATGTCGAGCCCACTTATTGCTAAACGCAAGTTAATCTTATTCATAATGATAGTCATGATGTGATATTTAATCTTTAAAACAGTATAGCAAAAGTTTTTTACCTAACATTCTGAATAAATTAAAAAGACAGCCAACTCAAACCATGACTGACACAAATTACCAGTTGTCGCAGACAATGTATGATGAATTTAAAAGAATCGTCTCATGAAATCATATGACCAAGTCACGGAATCGTCTCATTGAATCAGATGTCAATGTCAAACCATGTATGCGCTACTCTCACTCACCATATAGTTATCTTTAAGGTTAGTACTATAGTAAACTTACAGCATTGCAATGAACCCTTTCCCCGAGTCAGTGCCAAGAGTCAGCAAAGACTATTATTTTGGCGTTAGGGGTCGGTTTGTACTTTTAGATTGCATTGATCTATTTTCTAACTGTTATTGACATTTGAAATTTTTGGAGGGAAAAGACTTCACGCCAAAATATGGCGAGACATTTAATCTCGCCAAGATTTGGTCAGACCTGAAAGTCTCCCCAAAAATTTTTGGTCAGACAAAAATGTCTCGCCACAAAAAGGGCATACAAAAAAATTTTGACCCCAAAATGGCGAGACTTTTGTGTCTGACCACGGCCTTTAGACTGTAACCGTCCGGCGCATTACGGCCTTTCGGTGGTGGTGAGACACAAAAGTCTCGCCCCTTTTGGGGTCAGACTTTTGTGTATGACCGTTTTGTGGCGAGACTTTTATGTCTGACCAAAATTTTTGGGGAGACTTTCAGGTCTGACCAAAACTTGGCGAGACTTTTATGTCTTGCCTCTGGAGTGGCGAGAAGTCCCGACCTTTTGGGTTTGTAGTGGAGCAAAACAAACAAAAAAAAAGTATAATGTCTGAGAATAAAAAAGGAAAAACACTCTCAAAACTTAAAAGACCAAATCATTCTTGCAATTATCAAACGATCAAAAACACTCCACTGACTAAAACATTTCCCCTGTGGCGGGGGGGGAGGGGGCGGACGGACGAAACGCGTAATAATTGTCACTTTCATTTTCCGTATTTCACTGTGTTGACACTCCGGAGGGGTTTCAATCATTCTAGAATATCGAAAAACTAAGACCGAACTCACTTCTAAGCCCTTCTCCTCTCTATTTTGTTTTATTTGCCAATGTTTTGCCAGTCCCGTATTTGAGAGCCGCGGCCGCAAGTATGAAAAATTGCTATATATGCTGCCAACCTAACCACGCTAAGAAACCCAATTCAAAAGATGTTTTGAATATTTCAAACGGTAGTAACCGTGAATATAAAATAAACTCCCCCTGTGGGACCTTTAGGGGATGTTCGGTGCAAAATTTGGTAACTATTAGTGTTGTAGTTGCTGAGAAACGTGAGCGTGTACGCTACAGACAGACAGACAGACAGACAGACAGACAGACAGACAGACGCACGACCAGTCACTTTTCGGAGCGCCCAAACACGGCAAGGGCTCGCTATCGCTCGCCAATAATTGTCACTTTCATTTTCCGTATTTCACTGTGTTGACACTCCGGAGGGGTTTCAATAATTCTAGAATATCGAAAAACTGTGACCGAACTCACTTCTAAGCCCTTCTGCTCTCTATTTTGTTTTACTTGCCAATGTTTTGCCAGCCGCCAGCCCGTATTTGAGAGCCGCGGCCGCAAGTATGAAAAATTGTGCTGCCAACCTAACCACGCTAAAAACCTAATTCAAAAAGATGTTTTGAATATTTCAAACGGTAGTAATCGTGAATATAAGATAAACTCCCCCTGTGGGAGCTTTAGGAGATGTTCAGTGCAAAATTTGGGAACTATTAGTGTTGTAGTTGCTGAGAAACGTGAGCGTGTACGCTACAGACTCACAGAGGGACAGACGCACGACCAGTCACTTTTTGGAGCGCCCAAACACGGCAAGGGCTCGCTATCGCTCGCCAATAAAGTAATAATCCACTGACTTTGATGTCTTTACAATGAATTGCTAGTCCGTTGAAAGCCCTTTCTGCGCCGTAGTGCCCCTTTTTTTGCATTAAAATTCACTCATTGTGGGTGAAATATTAATCTTGGTCCAAGTGGAAGTGGTTTTTAGCAGATGGTGTAGTTATGTGTCAGCATGCTTGTACTCTCGAGCTGAGAGTACCTAGTCTCCGGCTGGCCAGGCAGCGGTTGCCTGGCTGGCGTGACAAGAAGATTATGGCGGTGCGAGGGGCGCAAAGTAGGCCACCCGCCCACCACGCCCGCATAGCACTGTCTTGCTGCCTATGCGGCGTCCGGCAGGCGCTTGGCAGCCGCTACTAGTCGATGACACCTCCAAGGCAGGACGCCGCGATAAACGAAAATCGAAATTAAATAACTATAGCAAAAAAAGCTTTCGAGGGACAGGGTAATTATTATATCGAAACCAGAGTCAGTGGATCAGCATTGTGCTTCATGGTACTTCTTAGTGCTTCATTGCCGCCACGATAAACTATGCCCACCAGAACCGGTGTGAACAATAAAATGGTGATCCACTGAGTCTGGTTGTCTTTACGATGAACATCCCGCCCCGGCAAAGCGTGTCTTTGCGATGAACACTTAGTTTCCATTGCCGCCTGGGTGATTCCGTGCGTAGGGGGTCATTTCAGGTCACCGGGGCCTTGCGCCTGAACTGAGGTTGATTTGGTAGCTTGGGCAATTCAAATTGGTTTTACTAAACGAAGACCATGTCCTCATGTGGATAAGTCGATCTTACTTTTGTTTATCTGGGTTTCGTAAGCTGCTAAAGTGTCGTTTTGTAAGTTCCGTCATGGTCACCAACACCTATAAGACAACATTGCCATGCTGTAGTATATGACTCAGCCACATCAAAAGAAAACTGGCTATTTCACTCTCTCCCCTGACTTATTCTTCACAAAATTACGGAGGGCGACCTTTGTATCATCACTTGTTGAACCCGAAACAGCCTTTGGGAAAATGTCCACCGTGTGACTATGTGACCTATGCTGTTTTTACAAATGACGGTCTACTGGGGTTCCTTTTCATTTTAGAAACTCGCGACCACTTGGGATCGAAAGAACATAAAAAACACTTCCAGAAGCCCGTGCCCACGGGACCTGGGGCGGTCAAACGACGCTTCCAGGCCGTCAGAAGAGTTCAAAACGGTAAGGGTGTAAAAATGGATGTAAATTCCGTTTCGGGCCGTAGCTCCTCCATCTGAGGGAGAAAGTTACCACAACCTTCGCTGAAAAATGCTATTTTGGATGCTGAAAATGACACCGTCAACAGTTTTTACCTATCTTGTAACCCAGCGGTTCAGGAGACTAAAAACTTCGCTTTGTAAATTCCGTAATCTGTAAATTCCGTCATTATTTCTGTAAATTCCGCCGTATTTCATAGGGAGTGAAAATAAAAGTCAACTTGTAGCGCTGCCACGCTCAGAGGGGTACTGTGGGGTACTATGTATGCCATCTACACCAAATTTAGCCCCTAAAGTTGAACTTTAAAAAAGAACATTTGGTACATCCAAAATGACCCCCTACGCACGGAATCACCCGCCTGCATTGTGGCTTGATATCGGGGGCATTCCACGCCTAACCATCATGGTCCAAAACGCACTCGCTTAGGTCTGGCTCCCATTTTTTTAATATCATAGCCTACCACTTAAGGACCACTCATATCAATTTTTTTGGAAAAATATTCAAAACTGTGGCCGTGGCGACTTTTGACATTTCTAATAAAATTTCACAACTTTTCTTTGTTTATCAAAAATTGGGTCTTTAGGCGCTTAAATGGGTTGAAAACAGTGAATGGCAACATAATAAAGTGAGAAACAAGTTTGAGACCCTCAACCTTAGCCGAAAAGAGCGTTTTTGGCTAAAATAACGGTTTTTTGAATTCCCTAAATAGGCCATCTTACTTTTCGACCACATTGGTATCAAAGGGCCCTAGGGGGGGAGGGTACTTTAACTGCCAGCAAAATATTGGGGACGGCAATCCCTAAACACCAGAGATATTGTCACAAAACTCTTAAAGTTATCTTAGTGGATCCTCAAAAATTGACTGTATGACACCCTTATTGCTCCCGTGCATTAAAATGTTGTCTTAGTGTCTGTCTTAACTCTCTGGAACCATTTCGAGGTGAAGGTTAGCATTACAAGAGTTGAGGTCTATGATTTCTTGCTGTGTAGTGCCTAAATTCTTGTTATGCTCACGTTTTCGCGGTCACCGTTAGGAGGCATGAGCAATCATAGACAAGAATTTTTGGGGTGGTCCATGTTACCCACACTCTCAACCTTGCGAAGAATGTGTTCGCATTACAAACCATTTGATTTGCAGCTTGCGAAGAGTTTGGCTTGATTGTATTACAAACTGACAGTCCGCAATTTTGCGAACAATGTGTTTGCAAAGGGCTCGCAATACAAACAGGTTGTTCGCGAATTCGAAGCAGTTGTTCGCAAGTTGCGAAATACTGATTTGCAATACGGATGCGTTCTTTGCATTGCGAACAGGTAAGGTTCTTCGCAAGCTTACAAACACATCGGTTCGCAAGGTTTTAAGAGTGGTCCGGTGGTCCAAGTGACTCAGTGACTCGCTTCTAAGATAGCAGCTGCCCCAAGCACCTGCGGGTCTCAGTGCGCTTGGGGCAGTTGCTGCCGTAAAGCAGGCCGCCCGGCCGCCAGACGTGCACGCCACAGGCTGGCTGCCACACTGAGAATGAGAAAGTCATGATCAATACCCAATTTTGGGCGAGGTTTACTTTCTCACCCAAATTTGGGCGAGGAATGTTTCCTCGCCCAATTTGGGTGTATCAGCTCCCTATCTAGCTCCGTAGTATCATGACCCAAATTTGAGTGAGGAAACTTTCGTCACCCAAATTTGGGCGAGGAAAATTTCCTCACCCAATTTTGGGTAATAAAGAATTCCTCACCCAAAATTTTAGTCATGATCATGACTCTTTCATTCTCAGTGCACGCTGGGTCATGCAGCGCGCAGGCGTGTTCTTTGAAAAGACAACCAAAAGTCAGTGGATCAGCATTTTATTGTTCACGCCGCGTCAGGCGGGCAGTGCTGGTCGTGCTGGTGACGACAGAGCGTCAGGGTGACTCTGGCGTCGGCCAGGGCGCCGTCAGCGCTCAGTAGTAGTACGCGGAGCGCACGTACGGGGCGGCGGGGGCGTAGGCGGCCACGGGGGCGGTGTAGGCCACGGAGGGAGAGTAGGCGTAGGTGGAGTAGGCGGGGGCGTAGGCAGCGCCGGAGTACAGGACCTGGGGCTGGGGCTTGGGCTCGGCCTGGGCCACGGCGGCCAACACCACGAGGAGGAAGACGACCTGCAAGAGCGGCAACGGCAACAGTTAGCGAACACGTGAGTGACGGGGCGGCCGAACACGAAGTGGCAGTAGTGGTGCTTACGGAGGAGTTCATGGTGGCGGTGAGGTTGAGCTGCTGGACTCAAGTGTGACTCCCAGCCCAGCCGCCCGGCACCCGTTTTATACTCGCCGGTTCGCGGCGTGGCCAGTCGGGGGAGGCTGCGTCATTCTGATAGGGAGACTCCAAAACGGAAACCAACCGACGCACGAGTCAAATCGAAGGTTTAAAATACACAGCCACTTTGGGTTGAGTCTTTAATAGCTTCCGATCAGAGGCTCGAAATATGAACTCTGATCAATGCGTCACGGTCAGAGGAAGCATGCAGGCGAGTATAAAACGGTTGCCGGGCGGCTGGGAGTCACACTAGAGTCCAGCAGCTCAACCTCACCGCCACCATGAACTCCTCCGTAAGCACCGCCACTGCCACTTCGTGTTCGGCCGCCCCGTCACTCACCTGTTCGCTAACTGTTGTCGTTGCCGCTCTTGCAGGTCGTCTTCCTCCTCGTGGTGTTGGCCGCCGTGGCCCAGGCCGAGCCCAAGCCCCAGCCCCAGGTCCTGTACTCCGGCGCTGCCTACGCACCCGCCTACTCCACCTACGCCTACTCTCCCTCCGTGGCCTACACCGCCCCCGTGGCCGCCTACGCCCCCGCCGCCCCGTACGTGCGCTCCGCGTACTACTACTGAGCGCTGACGGCGCCCTGGCCGACGCCAGAGTCACCCTGACGCTCTGTCGCCACCAGCACTGCCCGCCTGACGCGGGGTTAACAATAAAGTAATAATCCACTGACTTTGATGTCTTTACAATGAATTGCTAGTCCGTTGAAAGCCCTTTCTGCGCCGTAGTGCCCCTTTTTTTGCATTAAAATTCACTCATTGTGGGTGAAATATTAATTTTTTTAAGGCAGCTTACCCTTTGTGCCGTGCGAGCACCACTTAAGCCCAGCCAAATATTTTCATTTGTCGTCACAAAAAAACCCTCTTTAGTTATCAATGGTGGCCTTCACCGGTGTTTTGGCCCATTGTGCGGCGGCTTTTTGCGAGCACCTAGTGCACAGGACGCGACAAGGGGGAAAAACAGCTGAGAAACATGCACAGGCAAGGCATTTTTATTGCAGCCTTATTGGCACCCTAGCTGTGCGTTGCGCGCTTGAAACCTCAACCTCACTCAAGCCGTAAGTTTCTTATTGATGAAGTTGACGGCCTTGTCGAAGGCGGCGCCAGCTTTCGCCTTGAGCAGCGAGACGATCTTGGGGGCGTTCTTCTGCCAATCGGCGCCGAGCTTTTTCTTGAGAGCGGCGATGTGGGGCACCAGCTTGGTCTTCCACTCCTTCTTGAGCTGGCCGGCCTCCTTGACGGCCCAGTTCTTGAGTTCTGCCTCCTTGGCCTTGAGCCACCCCTTGATGCCAACGGGCTTCGGGGCAGGAGCGGCGTTAGCTTCACGCCGGGGGCGACCTTGAGGCTGGCCGCCCAGGGGTTGACCCTGAGGCCGGCCACCCTGGGGGTGACCCTGAGGCCGGCCGCCATGAGGGAGACCCTGAGAAAGGCCGCCATGAGGGAGACCCTGAGGCCGGCCGCCATGAGGGAGACCCTGAGGCCGGCCGCCATGAGGGAGACCCAGAGGAAGGCCGCCATGAGGAAGACCTTGAGGCCCACCGCCATGAGGGAGACCCTGAGGCCGACCGCCATGAGGGAGACCCTGAGGCCGGCCGCTATGAGGGAGACCCTGAGGCCGGCCGCCATGAGGGAGACCCTGAGGCCGGCCGCCATGAGGGAGACCCTGAGGCCGGCCACCCTGGGGGTGACCCTGAGGGCCGCCCTGGGGGCCACGATTTGAAGGCGGCGGCGGCGGGTGTGCGGCGGCGGCCTGCGATAGAGATTCACATGAGTTTGGCACCACAATGGCTGCTCAGTAATCCAACTACTCTGCAAACTCAACAGTGTGCTCAGCACACTCAGTTCAGCGTATACTCTCAAGTACAATCCAACGAGAGTGTACTCAGATGAGTACACAGGAACGAGAGTGAGCTTAGATGAGTACACTCTAATGAGAATGAGCTTAGATGAGTACACTCTAATGAGAATGAGCTTGGATGAGTACACTCCTCTAACCAGAGTGTGCTCAGATCCTGGAAATATATTCAGCTCGTGAGCACATGCCGAAGAAAGTGTACTCGTCAGTACACGCTAAAGAGAGTGTTCTGAGTACACTGTTGAGTTTGTAGAGTAGACGGCCTTTTCGGCGGCAGCCGGACTTACCGCGACGACGGCGCAGAGGGCGAGGACGACGAAGCTGAGTCGAGCCATGGTGGGTCGATGATGCTCTCCGTCCCCAGTGCCGCCCTTATAAGGCCAAATAGTCGTGACTCGTGACCAGACCGTAAAGAAACATCCGTGTGCGCAGACGCACGTTACTGTTTCTCAGATGCCACTCGGTAAATTACTATTTTTTACCTTTTGTGTGTAATTTGTTTGCACGAAATTGAGCGTGTGCGTGAAGTACACAAATTCATTGTGCAACATCACAAATTTTCGCGCAAAGCTATACATACCAAAAAAACCTGACTGTGTAATTTAGACTTAGACTGAGCAGCTCCGGCCCCCCAGTTAGGAGAGGGTTCGATTTTCGAATCTACCTTGGCAAGAAAACCGGCACATGGTGGAATCGAACCCATCTCGTTTCGAAAATTTGACTCGGTGGCAGACAAATCTAGGGTTCGATATTTCGGCAGAGGGTTCGATTTTCGGCTTTGTAGGGTTCGAACTTTGCTGAGTTCAGTGAATTTTCAAACGTGACCAATTAGGAATCACCCTTCAGATTTAGATTTATTTTAGAGTAATTTATTTTTTTAGAGTTATTAGATTTAAAGAATGTTTAAAAAATCAAAAAGACATTAGAAGTTGAATACGTGTTTCTTTTTCCATCTGAACCCATGACATGTCGACATGTTGAGACGAATGTAAGGTAACGTCTCTTTGGCCAGATTAAAAATTCAATCCAGGCGCTGTTCTGAGGCAAAGGCAAAAGCTGGCGAAGCGGTCAAAAATTGACCTCCCCGGCCGAAAAATAGATCTCAACATGGGTTCGATACTACTGAAGCCCGATTTTCGAACAGCGCAAGAACTAGGACCGCCTCTCCAATGCAACTCCCTTTCAACTGTGCGGGGCGACCAGCAGGCCAGCCAGCACCCACATGCCGGAGAAAGAGTTGCGGCAAGAAGAGGCACTAGGAAGAAGGGCAATACTGTCAAAACCTGAAGACTTTTAACGACATTCTCGTCACTTGTAAATGATGGCAATGTCATCAGAAAGTGATGACATTTTCATTGAAGCTCCTATACCCATTGCATGGGCGCTTTATTAGTACATGTTTTGATGAGAACCGTGTCAGAAAAGTTACCTGTGAAATTTTCATCAAGTGACAACCATAATTTTCACAGGGCATCACACTTATTCTAGCGTAACATCACATTCACACGATAATGTGACAGAATGCCACGTTCCTTTGAGCGAGAATTGTGTCACATTCGTTTGAATGTGACGAATGTGACTATGCTCTACTGCAAACAATACGTTGTGAATTTACGACGGAACTTTTTACGAAGGTCGTCGGGAATGTCCAAAGATGCACTGTAAATATTACTTTTCTACAGGACTTTTTGTAAATCAATCAAGTTTGTCCTAAATTTACGAAGGAAAATAGTAAATCTATGATACTTGTAGTAAATTTACGAAGGGCTTTGTAAATTTACGAAGGGCCTCTTCGGCGGGCGTTTGTACATAAACGAAGGAACTTGCCGAAGGATCCGTCGTCAATTCCAATCCAAACCAATTAATTACGAAGGTTTTATGTACATTAACGACGGATCTTTGTAGATTTACGAAGGTGCAATTTCCATTGTGCTTAGAGGTCCTCCGAAAAACTTACGAAGGAGCTTCGTAAATTAACGAAGGAACCGTTTGCAATTTTTTTTGCCGAAGGATCCGTTGTTTATTCCGAACATAACTTCTTACAGTGTCATAGGGACGTGACTCTTTGTCGCATTCGTTTCAGCGTGATGCTACGTTCCTGGAAAGAGTGCGCACCCGGCCAGCTGCTCTCGGGTTTTTATACGCCACTGCCTGTCACCGTTACCCAACAGGAAAGACTCACGAGCTCGCGGAGTAGCGATAAGATGGCGAAAGATGGCCTAACAAAACTGTGTGGGTTCCTGTTCTCGAACCGACATCGTTCTGTAAGTTTGCTCCAGTCACACTGCAGTGACTCTTTCTCACGCTTAAACCTCGCTTTCTTCGAAGAATCTTTGCTGTAAATTAAGTGACGGACATTAAATTTATTGCCATTTTTAACGGAAGTCCAACCAAAAAAATCAGAATTATTATTAAGGAAATCGCCTTTTTTCACTGATATCGTTTCGCTATAACTAGCTTTATCAGTAAGAAGTTCAGGGAAGATATGAGACCCAGACCAGAGTGCGTCGTAAAAAATAGAACATCACCGCGACGGGCTCACGATTGTCATGAGAGAATAAAGAGCCAAGTCACCACAAGGAAAGGCATTGAGGAGAAGGTTGCCAACCCCGAGGCTACAACCGCTCCCGAAACTCCGGCTAAAAGCAATGAAAAATTCTGTAAACTTGTGATGATTCTCCGTAGCCCTTTTGTCAATAATCTCCGTAAGATCTTCGGGACTTTAAAAAAAAAAAAAAAAAAAAAAGTTTGATCTTTGAACTCATTTGATGATGATTTTCTCCATTTTCTAAGGTGAAAGGTAGTCCTTAAGGGTCTCCCACTGCAAGAAAAAAACCACAACAAACATACATAAAATACTGGCAAATTTTTTATTAGGAATTTGTTTTACTTTCAAGGTATATCAGCATGATATGATGAGTGCTGTGCAGTCCAGGCCTCGTTGTGGTTTGTACAATTCTCGTTGTGCTTTCTACAATCTTTCGACAATATTTTTCATGTACAGTTTTTGTTGTACTTTCCACACTTTTTCTTGCAGTGCAGAAAGGCCTTAATTTTTTGCAGCGAAAAATGCACGGTTAAGATTATATGAGCTATTTTGGTTTCTCTTACAACTTTTACGCAATTTGACCAAAATTGAAAAATCGCTTTTCTGCTCTCGATTATGCCCAAAAGAAGAGGAGTTGTGTAACATCAGGCGCGCCACACGAATCCGGTTACTGCTTGTAAATGGAACAAACCGGAAAAGAATTTATGGCTGTTTCCCTTTTTTAAGGTGTTTTTTTAGCTTTTCTTGTGGGATTTGAATTTAACATTGACTTTTTCCAATCCGATGCACGGATTTTACAGAGAAAGGCTCCAACTATCTTATTCCGAGAGAAAACGTTTGTGTTCGCCGCGCAAATAGCAGTGTAAAAAACCACCATCTCTGAGTAGTCCCAGAAGAGATTTAGCCACCTTCCGCAAGACTACCAAGAACGCAGTAAATAAAACAGATAGAACCACAATATTTGCTTAAACCAGATGGTTTTACTTAAATTCACTTGCCAATTATCGGAATTTGTTACATAGTTTCACACTTGACATTGACGGCAATTAAGTTTACGAGCAGAATATCTAAGTCAATGACGTTAGATGTAAAAATTTATTTCAGTGGGATGGGACGGAGATGATCAACCCATTTCACTCTTGCTGCCACTCTCGCCGTGACTTGACGCCCCGCCTGTGCTTTGACGCAGTTAAGGTATGTATGGTAAGGCAAGTGTAGTCCACTATTAGACCAAAAAAAATTGGAAACAATAAAAAATTTTGAAACTATGGAAAAATTGTGATAAAATCTACTGACCGCTCTTTAAAGTAGTACATCAGTTACAAAAAAGTGTTTAAAAAGTTCCCCTTTTGATCCATTTCGATAGAAAATCATGCGCTGAAGTCAGTGTTACCAAACAAAATGCTCCTTTCTGAACTCGTTTCTGAGATAAATGCAGTCAAAGTTGGGAGTTTTAACATGGGTCTTATGGGGAATGGGTCCAAAATACATGCTAAAGTGTATGGCACATAAGGAGTAATAAGAAGGCAAAGAAAAACTTTAGTTAGATAAAAACACAAAACACAACACAGAATCATAATCCTTCCAGAAAAACGGGGGCCCCTGTCCTTAGATGAGAACTATACAACAAAGAATGTCCAAGAAATGCCCTCTTTTGGGTCCAAACGCGACTTTGGCCGTTTTTATAGTTGAATTGGTCAAAACCATGTAGGTTAACATCAAAATAGCAACTTAAAATAGAGTTTGGAGCTTTATCTTTAACTTGATGCAAAGCGCAGAGCATTGCGACAAATTTTAATTTTAAAAATTTTTGGCGGGAAACCCTAGCTCATGGTTACGAATCATGGTTATACTAACGTAATGCGAATAACTGAATAACTCGCACGCCAGGGTGCGACAAATCGCGGGAATCGCAAATTCGGTTTTATCGCGCGAAAATTTGTGGTAAAAGTTTCGCAAAAGTTAAGACAGTGCAGTGTACCCTAGACCGCCACACCAGGTCGATCGCTCGCAAACACTCCACGGAATGAATGTATTGAGCCGGAAGCCCAGACGCTCCACGCAACAGTTGAATAGGCACCGCCCTTGCGTCAGCGCTCCGTCGCTACAATGTATTGCCCGCATTGCTGTTTCTAAGTGGGAAGCATTATGCTGTCACCATTAGGAGTAAGTTGGGCAAGATATGTGTGCTTTTCTCAATGTGGGTCACTGAGGGATGAATGTGACGAGCAGTCGCTGAGGATGCCAGGCCAATCATTGGGAACCAAGGGAACTCCAGCCGAATTTGTACACCAAAATTCATCAAACATGTAAAATTCACTAAAATTCATTGAAATAAATCGAAATTTGAATAAAATTAATAGAAATTCGACTGAAATTTATTGGATTTGTTACACCGAAATTCATAGTGATTTCCTCTTGTTGGGAACTCTGCACATGGGTCCTAGATGTAGCGCTTGCAAGATGTGTCAGCGTTTGTTTTGCTCTCTACTGACAGACATCGGCCGCTTCTTTGTAAAAAACAAGTTTACACTTTGGGACAGACCCGGGGCAGACATTGTCATAACTTGAAAATGACAGCATTGTTGTAAGAGATGAAATTTTCATCAACGCTCCTATTTTTATTGCATGCGTGACAGCCACGTCATCAAATGCTTTGATGACGTCCTCGTAAGCAAAACTATAACCCAAATTGAAACTTTTACAGTGTACTACATTGATGACAGCAATGGCGTCATGACCAATCAGTACATCTGTGTATGATGTCTGTAGCAGGGCTCCGAGTGGTGTACCGCACTGCAAGAAAAAACCACAACAAAAGTACACAAATTACTGGCAAATTTTTTACACTGTAAAAAATTCCGTACTTTTGTACGGAAATGGTACTGAAAAATATAGTACGGAGGTACGGAGAAAAGTACGGAACGTTCCGTACTTGCTCCATATGAACCCATGTAAATGGGTACGGAAAAAGAGTACGGAACGTTCCGTAGTTGGCAAGTACGGACGGTCCAGGCAAATTATTGACCAGACATGTTCCGTACTTTTTCCGTACTTTTTTCTCACAGTGTATCAGGAATTTATTGTACTTTCAAAGTACAACAATTGTTGTACAAAGTACAATGGAACCGGCATGACGAGTGCTGGGCAGTCCCGGCCTCGTTGTGGTTTGTACAATCCCTGTTGTACTTTTATTGTACAGTTTTTCTTGTACTTTTGTTGTACTATTCACACTTTTCCTTGCAGTGCTTTTCCTTTTTATCCTGCTCTTGGCACTTGGCCCTACTGCCGCAGGTTCTGGTCGCAACATCGGCAAGGGGCTCGGTGTCCGTGGCATTTGGTTTGACGTTGCTGGCGTGCAGTGCGGGTGCGTTGCTGCAACCGTCCCCCCTCCTGGATCCGCCCCCCTCCGCGCTGTGCGCCCTGTCGGTGGTGCCCGGCCTGCTCGGCCTCAGCCAGCACCCCCGCCTGTTTGTCATCGGCACCACCCCGTGGCTGGGCGCCTTCCTGAGCCGCCTGCAGGGCATGCCCGTCGCGGCCGAGGTCACACTGCTCACGCGCTACAACCACCTCCTGTCGGACCGCATGACTCGAGAGGACGCTCTGGTTTTGGTGAGCCTCTCGAAGCCGAGGAGTGAATCACTGGTGTACTCATGTGTACAAATAAGCCCGTACTCAGTGTATCCACAAATTTAAATTTAGCAAAATTCGCTAGTTGTAAGTAAGATTTGGTGTTGCGTATTGTCTGAAACACTAGATAAAGCCTTTAGACGTTTAAAAATGTGAAATATATGAGTTTTCTAAGGTGGACTCACCCGTGCTTGTGTACTCATGTGTACACCAGAACGCTGAGTGATTCACCCCTCGCCCTCGAAGCACACTGTTATGCCAGGACTGTGACACGCTAAATGCCTATGGAATATTTGTCCGTCAATCAAGAACCTATAAAGCCCCAATCCGACTGACTCACTGACTCACTGACTCACTGACTCACTCACTCACTCATAGAAATGTTTGGGGTGAAGGAGTGGTCGTAGAGACTTGCGGTTTTTTCCATTCGATTCCAAATTTTATGGGAAAATTGGGAAAAATCCCAAAAGTTGAAAATTCCTCACCGTTTCCGAGAAAACCTACTTTATCTACAAAAAAGGGGAACAAATTTCTCACCGTTACCGAGCAAACCTACTCAATCTTCAAAAAGGGGACCGACCGACAAAAAATTTTTTATTCGCCCTATCAGTAGGTCTGGTCGAGACATTTCCGAAACTGTGCCGCAATCGGGTCCCCGTCACCGGCAACATCCTCAAAAACGATTAAATAGGCCTTAATTCAACAAAATCCACTCAATCTTCAAAAAAGGGGACCAACCGACTAAAAATTTTTATTCGCCACATCGGTAGGTCTGGTAAAGACATTTCCGAAACTGTGCCGCAATCGGGTCCCCGTCACCGGCAACATCCTCAAAAACGATTAAATAGGCCTAAATTCAACAAATCCACTCAATCTTAAAAAAAGGGGACCGACCAAAAACTAAAAATTTTTATTCGCCCCATCGGTAGGTCTGGTCGAGACATTTCCAAAACTGTGCCGCAATGGGGTTCCCCGTCACCGGCAACATCTTCAAAAACGTTTAAAATAGGCCTCAATTCAACAAAATCCACTCAATCTTCAAAAAAGGGGAGCAACCGACAAAAAATTTTTTATTCGCGTCATCGGTAGGTCTGGTCGAGACATTTCCGAAACTGTGCCGCAATCGGGTCCCCGTCACCGGCAACATCCTCAAAAACGATTAAATGGGCCAAAATTCAAAAAATCCACTCAATCTTAAAAAAAGGGGACCGACCGACAAAAAATTTTTATTCGCGTCATCGTAGGTCGGGTCGAGACATTTCCAAACTGTGCCGCAATCGGGTCCCCGTCACCGGCAACATCCAAAAAAACGATTAAATAGGCCTAAATTTAACAAAGTCCACTCAATCTTAAAAAAAGGGGGACCGACCGACTAAAAATTTTTTTATTCGCCCCATCGGTAGGTCTGGTCGAGACATTTCCGAAACTGTGCCGCAATCGGGTTCCTGTCACCGGCAACATCCTCAAAACGATTAAATGGGCCTAAATTTAACAAAGTCCACTCAATCTTCAAAAAGGGGACCGACCGACAAAAAATTTTTTATTAGCCCAATCGGTAGATCAAGTCGAGACATTTCAGAAACTGTGCCACAATCGGGTCCCCGTCACCGGCAACATACTCAAAATCAATCATCAATTGTCATCAAGAACCTAAACCCCAAAATCCGACTGACTCCCTCACTCATCAATCATCAAGAACCCATATAGCCCCAATCCGACTGACTGACTCACTCATTCATAGAAATGTTGGGGGTCAAGGAGTGGTCGTAGAGACCTGCGGTTTTTCCATTCGTTTCCCAAAATTTAATGGGAAAATTGGGAAAAATCTCAAAAGTTGAAAATTTCTCACTGTTTCCGAGCAAAGCTACTCAATTTTCCCCAAAAAGGGGACCGAATGACAAAAAAAATTTATTCGCCCCATCGGTAGGTCTGGTCGAGAATTTCCGAAACTGTGCCGTAATCGGGATTCCGCCACCGGCAATTGGGCAATCATCTTCAAGAATCTATATAGCCCCAATCCGACTGACTGACTGACTCACTCACTTACTCACTCAAAGAAATTTTTGGGGGTCGAGGGTGGTCGCAGAGATTTAAAGGGTTTTTTTTTTCCTTTCACCTCTATCCTTGTCAAAGCAGTCTTTAATATTTTCCGGACCTTGTATGCACCCATTGACTGCCACAGTAGCCAATGCAATATAAGCTATCTATTTGAGCAGTACAAGTAGCCTTATTATATGGTCAAAAGCGGTTAAATAGAGCTTTCAAAGAAGCAGGACATTTACTTCCTTAGAAAATTTGCCTTTGCTCACCACGGACTTACTGAAAATACTTCGGCACGCGCTTCACACATGCGGGGGTCTGGGGGCGGAGCCCCCAGCGAGCAGCGCGAGTATTGCCATATTTCTGTATGTGTACAAGTTTGTACATAAATTACGTACAATTTTAAAGCTTACGAACAATTTTGGAATATTGACCCCAATTTATGTATTTAATTGTACGTTGCTTCCGTACACATTAAATGTTTAGGCGTGTTTAGGTAGAATTTTGTACGTGCAACTTGCACGATTTTGTGCATACGTGGAAAATGCATATCATGCGCAAAGATGCATGAATTTATGCAAATTCACGCATAATTTTATGCACGACGGCACACAAGTTTAAAGTTATGCATCACCACGTACAAAATTGTATTCAGTGTGTACGTACTAATTTGGCAATGTTAATGGACAGTAAAGCTTAACATGTAAGTAGTGTCGACTTCGTATTTGTTTGAGTGTGAATTTGGTCACGTACTTTTCAATGTTCGTCCATGAGGTCACATTCGTTCTAATTTTGATACATGCTCAAACTAAGGTATAAACTTTTCCAACAATTTTCGTACAAAAACCTGCATTCCCCATTTTTTTCTGTACAAAATCGCTTATAAATCTGTACGAAAATTTTATGTCTACAAGAAATTTGTAAAGTCTCGTAGATTTAGAAAAAAAACATTTAGTGTGCGAAAAACTTCAGTTGGACTTCACATTAGTTTGAGCATGTATCAAAATTAGAACGAATGTGACCTCATGGACGAACATTGAAAAGTACGTGACCAAATTCACACTCAAACAAATACGAAGTCGACACTACTTACATGTTAAGCTTTACTGTCCATTAACATTGCCAAATTAGTACGTACACACTGAATACAATTTTGTACGTGGTGATGCATAACTTTAAACTTGTGTGCCGTCGTGCATAAAATTATGCGTGAATTTGCATAAATTCATGCATCTTTGCGCATGATATGCATTTTCCACGTATGCACAAAATCGTGCAAGTTGCACGTACAAAATTCTACCTAAACACGCCTAAACATTTAATGTGTACGGAAGCAACGTACAATTAAATACATAAATTGGGGTCAATATTCCAAAATTGTTCGTAAGCTTTAAAATTGTACGTAATTTATGTACAAACTTGTACACATACAGAAATATGGCAATACTCGCGCTGCTCGCTGGGGGCTCCGCCCCCAGACCCCCGCATGTGTGAAGCGCGTGCCGAAGTATTTTCAGTAAGTCCGTGGTGAGCAAAGGCAAATTTTCTAAGGAAGTAAATGTCCTGCTTCTTTGAAAGCTCTATTTAACCGCTTTTGACCATATAATAAGGCTACTTGTACTGCTCAAATAGATAGCTTATATTGCATTGGCTACTGTGGCAGTCAATGGGTGCATACAAGGTCCGGAAAATATTAAAGACTGCTTTGACAAGGATAGAGGTGAGAGGAAAAAAACCTTAAGTCTCTGCGACCACTCCTCGACCCCAAACATTTCTTTGAGTGAGTAAGTGAGTGAGTGAGTCAGTCAGTCGGATTGGGGCTATAAAGATTCTTGAAGATGATTGCCCAATTGCCGGTGGCGGAATCCCGATTACGGCACAGTTTCGGAAATTCTCGACCAGACCTACCGATGGGGCGAATAAATTTTTTTAGTCATTCGGTCCCCTTTTTGGAAGATTGAGTAGCTTTGCTCGGAAACAGTGAGAAATTTTCAACTTTTGAGATTTTTCCCAATTTTCCCATTAAATTTGGAATCGAATGGAAAAACCCGCAGGTCTCTACGACCACTCCTTGACCCCCAACATTTCTATGAATGAGTGAGTCAGTCAGTCGGATTGGGGCTATATGGGGTTTTTGATGATTTATGAGTGAGGGGGTCAGTCGGATTTTGGGGCTTTATAGGGTTTTTGATGACAATTGATGATTGATTTTGAGTATGTTGCCGGTGACGGGGACCCGATTGTGGCACAGTTTTTTGAAATGTCTCGACTTGATCTACCGATTGGGGTAATAAAAATTTTTTTGTCGGTCGGTCCCCTTTTTTGAAGATTGAGTGGGCTTTGTTAAATTTAGGCCTATTTAATCGTTTTTGAGGATGTTGCCGGTGACAGGAACCCGATTGCGGCACAGTTTCGGAAATGTCTCGACCAGACCTACCGATGGGGCGAATAAAAATTATTAGTCGGTCGGTCCCCTTTTTTGAAGATTGAGTGGACTTTGTTAAATTTAGGCCTATTTAATCGTTTTTTTAGGATGTTGCCGGTGACGGGGGCCCGATTGCGGGGGCCCGTTTCGGAAATGTCTCGACCAGACCTACCGATGGGGCGAATAAAATTTTTAGTCGGTCGGTCCCCTTTTTTGAAGATTGAGTGGATTTTGTTGAATTTAGGCCTATTTAATCGTTTTTGAGGATGTTGCCGGTGACGGGGACCCGATTGCGGCACAGTTTCGGAAATGTCTCGACCAGACCTACCGATGACGCGAATAAAAATTTTTAGTCGGTTGCTCCCCTTTTTTGAAGATTGAGTGGATTTTGTTGAATTGAGGCCTATTTAATCGTTTTTGAAGATGTTGCCGGTGACGGGGACCCGATTGCGGCACAGTTTCGGAAATGTCTCGACCAGACCTACCGATGGGGCGAATAAAAATTTTTTTGTCGGTCGGTCCCCTTTTTTGAAGATTGAGTGGATTTTGTTGAATTTTTGGCCTATTTAATCGTTTTTGAGGATGTTGCCGGTGACGGGGACCCGATTGCGGCACAGTTTCGGAAATGTCTTTACCAGACCTACCGATGTGGCGAATAAAAATTTTTAGTCGGTTGGTCCCCTTTTTTGAAGATTGAGTGGATTTTGTTGAATTAAGGCCTATTTAATCGTTTTTGAGGATGTTGCCGGTGACGGGGACCCGATTGCGGACAGTTTCGGAAATGTCTCGACCAGACCCACCGATGGGGCGAAAAAAAAATTTTAGTCGGTCGGTCCCCTTTTTTGAAGATTGAGTGGATTTTGTTGAATTTAGGCCTATTTAATCGTTTTTGAGGATGTTGCCGGTGACGGGGACCCGATTGCGGCACAGTTTTTTGGGAAAAGTCTCGACCAGACCTACTGATAGGGCGAATAAAATTTTTAGTCGGTCGGTCCCCTTTTTTGAAGATTGAGTAGGTTTGCTCGGTAACGGTGAGAAATTTGTTCCCCTTTTTTGTAGATAAAGTAGGTTTTCTCGGAAACGGTGAGGAATTTTCAACTTTTGGGATTTTTCCCAATTTTTCCATAAAATTTGGAATCGAATGGAAAAAACCGCAAGTCTCTACGACCACTCCTTCACCCCAAACATTTCTATGAGTGAGTGAGTGAGTCAGTGAGTCAGTGAGTCAGTGAGTCAGTCGGATTGGGGCTTTATAGGTTTCAAGAACCTATAACCTGTACAAGTTTGTACATAAATTACGTACAATTTTAAAGCTTACGAACAATTTTGGAATATTGTCCCCAATTTATGTATTTAATTGTACGTTGCTTCCGTACACATTAAATGTTTAGGCGTGTTTAGGTAGAATTTTGTACGTGCAACTTGCACGATTTTGTGCATACGTGGAAAATGCATATCATGCGCAAAGATGCATGAATTTATGCAAATTCACGCATAATTTTATGCACGACGGCACACAAGTTTAAAGTTATGCATCACCACGTACAAAATTGTATTCAGTGTGTACGTACTAATTTGGCAATGTTAATGGACAGTAAAGCTTAACATGTAAGTAGTGTCGACTTCGTATTTGTTTGAGTGTGAATTTGGTCACGTACTTTTCAATGTTCGTCCATGAGGTCACATTCGTTCTAATTTTGATACATGCTCAAACTAATGTGAAGTCCAACTGAAGTTTTTCGCACACTAAATGTTTTTTTTCTAAATCTACGAGACTTTACAAATTTCTTGTAGACATAAAATTTTCGTACAGATTTATAAGCGATTTTGTACAGAAAAAAATGGGGAATGCAGGTTTTTGTACGAAAATTGTTGGAAAAGTTTATACCTTACGCAGAAATTTCTCTTAATACGAAGGAAATGGCGCAAGCATAATACGAAGGTGGTTTTTCTTCGTATTACGAAGGTTTTTTTTTGTATCTTTATCTTACAATGAAAAAGCTAAAAAGATTCGTATTTCGAAGGAATATTGCTTCGTATTATTCTTGCGCCGATTTCACTGTAACATACGAATAACATAGGTCAAATTTCATTGTAAGACATTTAGAGTGTATAGCGAGTCTGAGAGAGCACATTGTTCGTATAACTTAATGTGTGTGTGTGTGTGTGTGTGTGTGTGTGTGTGTGTGTGTGTTCCAGGCAGTGGCAGACACTCCCTCCTCGCTGGCGAAGCTGCTTCCCCGACTGGCGGTCCCTTACACGACGCGCACCCTGCTGTGGGCAGCCTTGCCCGAGGGCGCGCTGCGCGTGGCTCTGCTGCCCGTGCGCCCCCTCTGCCTGCGCAACGGGGCGCTCGCCCTGACCGCCGCCAACGGCACCACTGTCATGTACCGCCACCCCTGCACCTGCGGCCAGGGCGCGTGGCACATCGCCGAGGACAACCGCTGGGAACCGGAGAGCGGATGGCGGCACCCGGGTAGGGTCTTTGCGGGTATTTGCGGGTCATTGCGGGGGAGAACCGAACCGAATCAACACTGGCGAGAAAAAAGTACGGAACATGTCTGGTCAAAAATTTGCCTGGACCGTGCGTCCTGCCCTACTAGGGAACTTCTGTACTATTATTTCGTACCCGATTGAGTTCTTATGGGACAAGTACGGGCGTGCTGTACTTTTTTCAGTACTTTCGTACTATATACGTCTGTACATTTTCCGTTCAAAAGTACGGCATTTACGGTGCACTGCGAGTGGGGAAAATCAGGAGTGGTGCGACACTGTAAATCCAAAGGCAATACTTTTAGTACCTTTTTTGGCAATACAATTGAGTATCGCCAATAAACGGTCTTACGGAAAAGTATTGCCTTCAGAACGGCGATACGCAAAAGTATCGCCAAAATTTGGCGACACTTTGGAGTATTGCCACGATTTGGCAATAAACGTCGAACAAATCAAGAGGACAAGACCTTGGTATAATGCCGTGGTTTTGGCAATATCCAAAAGTTTTGCCAAATTTTGGCGATACTTTTTTGTATCGCCGTTCTGAAGCCATTACTTTTCCGTAAGGCCGTTTTTTTGGCGATACTCAATTGTATCGCCAAAAACTGTACTTTGGTATCGCCGTTGCATTTGCAGTGGAATCAAGGGTTTTCGTTCCGAATAGGGTGTTATAACGAATCGTCGACCGAAAGTCAAAGAACGAAAGTAAGAACCAAAACGGCTCTGAGCAGACGCTGCCTTGGAGTTCAGGGGGGATTTGCGCATGCGCAGAAGCGGTATTGGTTCTTACTTTTGTTCTTTGACTTCCGGTCCAGGGATTCGTTAAAACACCCTTTCATTCGAATCGAAGTAAACAATTCGATGCCGATTCAAACTTTTCTGTCAATTTATGACTCTTTCCCTTATCTGTCCACCTCAGTTTGACGACGAACCACCAAAAACTAATTTGAAAATTCGGATAAATCGTGAACGAACTCTTCAATTATGCTGGAAAATGTATACTCCTTGCTGGTTATTGGTACACTGCAAACCTAAGTGTGAGAAAGTCTCACACTACTTAGTAGTGTACACCAAACCGTCTCACGCTTAGAAGTGTGAGACACCGATGATCCACGCTTGCAAGTTTGAGACACGGTTATGACCCTCACTTGCTCCCAATGGTTCCCTTTGTGTCTCAACGCCACGGGTCTCACACTTGTAAGTGAGAGACAAACTTCCTCGCACGCTTGCAAGCGAGAGAACTTCGTCCTTGTCCCTCAGAGAGACGGGATCGGAGGTCTTTGCTCAAGCTCCAATCCCTCTAGTCTCAACTGTTTACACTATACAATCAAATTTGAGCTATGTTACAGTGCATTTGGCGCAATCATAATACGAACCAGTATTCCTTAGTAATACGAATCTTTTCGGCATTTTCATAGCAAGACACAAAGAGAAACCTTCGTAATACGTAGAAAAACTACCTTCGTATTATGCTTGCGCCATTTTCTTCATATTATGGGAAATATCTTCTTAAAACATTTAGAGTGTAGAAGCCTCAGAAACCCGCTCCGCAAACCTTGCGTTTCTCTTCACTTCAACGTCTGGGACTTCAAATCCAGGCAGCGTGTTCCTGCCGCCGTGCCGGCAGTGGCGCGCCCCGGCGAGTGGAGTCCTCGAGGCGTGGGTCAACCCCTACATCTCGGTGCAGTACCTCGAGTTCTGGGCGCAGACGGCCGAGCGCGAGCTGCGTAACTTCGCCAAGTACAACGGCGTGCCCCTGCGAATACGTCGGCAGACCTTGAACGACTCCGACTTTCGATGGTACCCGGCGCTGGAGTGTCGGATGGACATAATGGCGAGCATCTGGGGCATGAGGCCCTACCTGCAGTACGCCATGTTCCCTTGGGCCAAGGCCGGCGGGTACTGCGTGGTGCCCGCGCCACTGCAGCAGCGCCGGGGCCCCCTGCCGGCGTGGGCGGACGACTTCGGGCTGGCCATGTGGGCCACGGCGCACGCCGGCATCCTCGCCGTGGCCGCCGGCATGTTCTTGCTGCGCGGCGACGGCCCGCTCTCCGGCGACGTCCTCAAGGCCTTCAAGCAGCCCCTCCCGCTCAAGCTGCACCTGCTGCAGCGGCCCGTGCTCGGCTGCTGGCTGGTGGTGGGCTTCGTCCTCACCACCTTGTACCAGGCAAGGGGACGTAACTTTGAAATTCAGTATGAGTTCCACATGAATTTTAGATTGTTTTGAATGAATGGCAATGGCAGCCAAATTTATGAATTTTGGGTCAGTTTTACTGAATGGCGGCCAAATTTATGAATTTTGGGTCAGTTTTACTGAATGGTGGCCAAATTTATGAATTTTGGGCTAGTTTGAATGAATTGCAGCCGAATTTCCTGTAATCTCTCGGCATGAACTTCACTAAATTTTTAAAAACTAATTCAACTTTTGACAAAATTGGGAAATATTTTTGGGGGTGGCTAAATTTATGGATTTTGGGTAAATTTTTATGAATGGCAGCCAAATTAATAAATTTTGGATAAGATAAAATTAATTGCAGCCAGATTTCCTAGAATCTCTCGGTATGAAACCCGCAAAATTTTTAAGAACTTGTACGACTTTTGACAAACTTGAAAATTTGGAGGAATTTAACAGAAATTCAAGATGGTCCATGAATTTCGATGCACAAATTATCTTAGAGTTGTCTTTCCCCTCGGTGCCAGGGTGAGCTCGTGAGCGAAGCCAACGAGCGCGGCTCCGGGGCCGAAATCCGGTCCGTGGAGCAGCTCGCCAGGAGCAACCTGACCATCTTGTTGGGCAACCCGACGCACGCCCAGTTCGTGCCGGTGCAGGGCTGGGGCCTGGCGGACAAGGTGCAGTACACGGAGCCGCTGGGCATGACGCAGGCCGACGTGCTGGACCGCGTTGGCGTGGCCCGCGACGCCGCCACCTTCATGATGCTGGGGTCGCAAGGCAGTCAGCCGCCCATGCTCGCCGACAGGACGCGCGTCCGCCTCTTTCGGCTGCCGATCGAGGAGTCCGTCACGGACTACATCGTGATGCGCGGCTGGCCGTACGAAGGGACTTTTCGCAGGTAGGCCTGACAGTGGCGGACCCAGATGCGGCCTATGTGGGGGGAGGAGGGGGGGTCGCACTTTTTGCCTACCTTTCAGGCGGCTTTCTAGGCCCCCCCTTGTATCCGCGCGTGGCCTGGTACAGCTCCAGACTCGAACTGAACGAGTGATCCCACCAATGCACTGTGAAAATTTGTTGTCACTTTATGACAAAAACGTGGATGATATTTTCATCACTTTTAAATTATGACAATCTCATCACAAATTGATGACATTTTTATCAAAGCTCCCATACTCATTGCGTGGGCGTGACAACCATATCATCAATTGTTTTGATGACATTGTTGTAGGGAAAATTAGCCTTGAAATTGTCATCAAGTGACGACTCAAATTTTCTCAGTGTGGGTTGCCCTCGAAGCGAGAAATCCATTTTCGGGGGTCACACGATAGGTTTGAGTCTAGTTCAGCGACTCGGGGGCTCGAAACGCGTCAAGAGTTTAGGCCCGCCCCATCCAGTCTTCTGGCCCATTAGTGACGGCTAGACGCGTTTTTAGCCCCCGAGTCGCTGAACACGACTCAAACCTATCGTGTGACCCCGCCAATGGATTCGTCGCTTTGAGGGCAACCCATTGGTGGGGTCACACGTTCGGTTCGAGTGCTGTTTAGTGAGTCTGGAGCTCAAAACACGTTGGCACGAGTTTTGGCCGCCTCGCCCACCCTGTGCCTAGGCGATCATTGGTTTTAATAGAAATCGGTCGATGAGTAAAGTAATGAGAAACAATCGCGACTGGTGTTGATTAGCAGTAAAATAATCGAAACGCAAAAAAAAAAAAAACAATAAACGATCAGTTAAAGAAACCGATTATATGGAAAATATGAGACGAAGGTTAATACTGCTGGTAGCAAACTTGAAATAACGTGTAAAGTAAAAGGATACGAGTGGTTGTGACGACTTTTCCCCCCTCAATGAAACTTTTTTCGGATGATGCACAACCGTTCCCACTCACAATTTGAACAGATTCTGGATACGATAACCGATGAAAACCACTAATCGAAGGTTTGAATTAACCCGACGATTAACAAAATAATCGCGAGGAATTTCTTCGATTAGAGCACACTGGTGGCCAACGAATGTGACGTCATATTCGTTGCAGTGTGAATTTTGTCACGTTCGTTTGAATATGATGTCACATTCGTTTGAATGTTGATTCACGTTCAAACGAATGTGACACCCTACTTGAACGGCCGAGTCACGTTCAAACGAATGTGACATCATATTCAAACGAACGTGACAAAATTCACATTCGTACGAATATGACGTCACATTCGTCGGCTTCCAGTGCAACCACTTACTAATCGAAGGCTTGAAATAATCCGACGATTAATAATATAACCGCGATTAATTTCAGTTAATCGCCAAGGCCTATCCGCAGGTTCCTCGGGCGCTGGCGCGCCGCAGGGCTGTTCGAGAAGTTCGAGCAGACGGGGCCGGCCAACCCGACGCCGGACAGGAATGTGTTGCCGTCGTCGTTCGAGCCGCTCACGCTGGCCCACGCGTGGCCTATGCTGCGTATCCTCCTCGAGGGATGCGTCAGTGCCGGCCTGGTGCTCGTTCTGGAGATGCTCGTGAAAGGGTGCGGGTGAAACCCGTTTAGCGGACCCAGTACGGGTCTTCAAATCCCGAGGGTGTTTCCACTCGTCAGAGACGCGAGCGCCGTGCGCGGTAGGCAACCCAACGAGCAGCGATGCCTGCTGGATTGGCGCACAGTACGAAAGAAGACAGGCGCATGCGGTCGAAATTCTGGTGGCGAAATGTGCGAATGTCGCCTATGTTTAATCCTGACGGGATTTGATCCTGAGTCTGGGGTCAAAATAAAGATGTTATTTTCGTCATCAGCACCCTCAAAAACATCAACAACATTGCAAAAACTCGAATAAAAGGAATGTTCAAAATGTACCTCACTGGGATTCGATCCCGGGTCCAAACTTCTCCTCACTTGAAACTGGCACCGTTGGTTTTGTCTCGTCACCCCGATTCCAAAAATACTCCTTTATGCCCTTCTACCTACACTCTTAAAACCGTACGAGGTATTTTGAGCATACGTATAACAAACTAAAATACTTTGTCATACGCAGAAATAGTTCGTAAATTACGAAGTATTTTCTTTGTAAGCTTATGTATGCTCAAAATACTTTGTTGTACAAACTTCTTTCCTTTGTAAGGCCCCAAAAAAGTTTGTAAGGTTTTCTCATTGTATCCTTTGCCGCAATCCTCCTCGACCCCATGTAGACCATGATGCACCTGCAGCAGCGCTCCGGGGGCGCGGATCAGATTTGCTGCCACCGGGCGGTTCTAAGGGTCACCCAAGGAGGCTGCATACCAAAATTGGTCAAGATCGGACCACGGGAAGCCCTCGGACGGACGAGCGGACGGACGCACAGCATGCTCGTCCCTCCGACATTTTTTTTTACAAAAAATACACGGGACGGGCCAAAAACGCGTTTTTCTTGGCAGCGTCGGGTGTCGCAGATACACGCGAGGTCTCGCATAACGAAGATGCCAACTGCAAGATGCATCGTGCAGACTCGCACACTGTGGCAGCCTGCAGGGAGCGCCGTGCGGGGTAGGCAGCCCAGCGGGCAGCGGTGTCGGCTGGGTTGCCTGACTTGTGACTTGCACACAGCAAACGTTTTGATTGACACGCAGTGGCGGATCCAGAGACGGCCGGGGGGGGGGGGTCACTTTTTGCCTACCTTTCAGGCGGCTATCTCGGGGTAAAGGCAGGGGCAATTGTCCTTTTGCCCCCACCCCCTCCCCGAACTGGATCCGCGCTTGCTGACACGTGCACTCCGCAGTGAGGGGAAATCGCAGCAAGGGACGAAAACACTGCTCTCGTTCCGTGGCGAACGTGTAAAAATGACAATAAGATCTTAGCCTGTCGGTGTCCAGCACTCGAGGTCTCCTGGGACGACTCCGCCAGTAAAAACCCTTTCCAAACATCGTGCTGCAGCGGGCCTCCGGTGACTCTGGAGAGCTCCTTTAGCGCAGAGAACTCTTGCATTGCAGCTCTTTCCAAGCGTCTTGTCCGGGGGAATCGATACCCAAAGGTAGAAGTCAATTTAAAGACGCTCTCGTTCCAGGAACGGGACATCACGTTGGAACGAACGTGACAAGTTGCCACGTTCGTATGAGCTGTGTCACATTCGTTTGGGGGTGAATCGGCCAAAAATTTGCGAGTTCACAATCAAACGAATGTGACAAAATGCTCAGAGGGACGTGACATCTTGTCACATTTTGTTTCAACGTGACGCCACTCTGGAATGAGAGTGGAACTTTGAAAAATCAATGTGCATGTGACAGACACAGTGCATGGCCATCGGACGACTAATTCGAAGCATTGCGTTCAGAAATTCGTAAGGATTACGCTCTTTTGGAAAATGTCGTTTTCAGTGCCTGCATTCTTCGAGCCAGCCGTGCGGGTTTGCTGGTTGCAAGCTGAGCCTTGGTAAAGGGCCTGTGCTGAGGCTGTAGGGGGGGTTAAGCGCCAAAAAAAATGCTAAATGTGCAAAACATTTTCGGAACGATCTGATTTCGGAAATCGGTAGATTTGAAACCCTCTTTCAGATTTGATTTGTAGCCAAACCAGGAAACCGCGGGAACCCACTCAAAAAGCGGGTTGCATATTTGGGGGGCACCGCCGCTTTTGCTATTAAAATCCATTATAAACAGAAACTAGACGACGCAGGTCGTGGTAGAAACGTCGGGGCGTCTAGGAGAAATAGAGGAGAAAGTTCGCGTTGGTTTCAGCCCTCTGACATCAAAACTCCGACGTACAGGATCGATTAACTCATTGGGCATTAACGTCAAAAAAAGAAATTCGAAATTTATCGAAAACTTTCAGGCCACTCGGCACGGGGCTAGTCGAGGCCTACATAGTGGTCATGTCCCAGGGGGAAAAAAAGTTAGTTGTGACAACAAAAAAAGTTAGTTAAATTTCCGGAGCAAAATAAGTGGTCATGACAACAAACTTTTTTTTGCCGAAGCAACGTTAGGAAAATTACTAGTTGAAACAAATTTGTAGCTTCAAGGAACGAGAAACACTTGGCTGAAACTAGTTTTTTGACTTCAAGAACGATTGAGTTTTAGTTCTGAGAACGAAGCCAATTTTGTTCTGAAAGCAAATATTTTGGCTCATGTAGGCAAAGCTACAAGAATGAGTTCGACGAGGGACAGAACTAAGTCACGTGATGTGCAGGTTCTTACAGATGTGGTTTATCTGAAGGTGCGCGTCCCCCGGGGGGACAAGCATATAACAGTTGATCAGTACAAACAACTTAAAAATTTTAAAGGGCGGAGGGAATGGAATAATCCGACCCATCGAAGGATGCAGCAAAGTTATGACTACTTCAGCTACACATCAACGTGAAGTGGGTCCGTGCCCAAACCCGATTCACACTGTGAGCTGCCCGCGCGGGGCCGGACCGCTGGACGATCGCAGCTTCTGCAAAGTGTTCAAGTCGCTGCGACGGACCCCTGACAGCATAGGCAGATCGGCAGCGCAGTGGCTTGCGAGTCGCGTCTCAACACGAAGAGTGCGGGTTCAAATCCCCATCCGGGGGGAAAAGATTTGCTCGATTCTTTTCTCCGAGCTTGCAGCTTGATGCTGACGTCACAGGGAGATCGTGCCTCTGAGCACGGTTGCAACCCCCTTTTTGGCGAGAACCTCACAATTTCGTCGTTAAACAAAAGAGGCGTGAAGCAGTTGTAACGCGCTGGGGTAAAAAGGTGTTTCGTACAGGCTCCCAAAACTGTGTCACTGATGACAAAAAAATTTTTGGCCCAACAAATTTTTGTGAGTGCCAGGAACTAAGTTTATGCATTCGTAGAACAAGGTTCATGATGATCATTACAAAATTGATGGCGTTAAGACTACATTTATATTTTTGTTGCATCAACAAAAAGAAACGTAGAGAGAGCAATGCTGTTTTTTGAGACAAGCGAAGATTAGTTCGATCAGCTAAGCGTCTTGGGTTTTGGAAAAAGTAACTAATTTTTAGTTGTCCCAAAAGAAGTGTTTGTTGCCACAGCAAAGTCTTTTTTTCCGTACGGGGGCATGGGGTCGTCTGCACTACACTGGTAGCCAACGAATGTGACATCACTTCGTTTTAACGTGAAAACGGCGATGTCAGTTTAAACGTGACAACAGAGAAAATTCATACTTAACGAATGTGACACACCGCACCCCTCTGTCACATTATTTCGGTGTGGAAACAC
>NW_023144628.1:12479873-12505329 GCF_012932325.1 Thrips palmi
CCAAATTGTAGTGAGGGCCCGCACTCGATACCACACTGGACGCTCTCTTCGGTGTTTTCGGCTCAAAGCAATGTTCCGGGTTGCTTTTCTAAGGTCAGGGGACCCAAGCGCCTGTCAGGTAGGCCAACAACCAGCAGACCTGCAACACACAAGTGACGACAGGGTGGCCTGCACTATAAAATCAAATGTGTGCTTAGTACAAAGCTGTGGGAGTGTGCTTGGAAGCATACATCTATAGGAGTGTGCTTGTCAAGCATACACTCTTAAAACCTTACGAAGTATTTTAAGCATACGTATAACAAACTTAAATACTTTGTTATACGAAGAAATAGTTCGTAAATTACGAAGTAATTTCTTTGTAAGCTTATGTATGCTCAAAATATTTTGTTATACAAACTTCATTTCTTTGTAAGGCCCAAAAAGTTTGTAAGGTTTTCTCAGTGTACATCTATAGAAGTGTACTTGGGCAAGCATGCATCTATAGATGTGTACTTAGAGAAGCATGCACCTATAGCTGTGTACTTGGGCAAGCATGCATTCATCTCACCCATTCCAAAGCACACAGCCATAGATGCATGCTTGCCCAAGTAGCTACAGGTGCACATCTATAGATGTATGCTTGTCAAGCACTTTTCTATCGATGCATGCTTACCCAAGCATACTCCTATAGCTGTGTTCTTACAAAGCAATTTTCCCGGGGTTTGTTTTACTAAGGTCAGTGGACCTTCTATACATCTATAGAAGTGTGATTGGGCAAGCATGCATCTATAGATGTGTACTTGGGCAAGCATGCATTCATCTCACACATTTAAAAGCACACAGCCATAGATGCATGCTTGCCCAAGTACACAGCTATATGTGCACATCTATAGATGTATGCTTGTCAAGCACTTTTCTATAGATGTGTGCTTGACAAGCACACTCCTATAGATGTATGCTTCCAAGCATACTCCCACAGCTTTGTACTAAGCACACATTTGATTTTATAGTGTAGGCCACCCTGTCGTCACTAGTGCGTTGCAGGTCTGCTGGTTGTTGGCCTACCTGACAGGCGTTTGGGTCCCCTGACCTTAGAAAAGCAACCCGGAAACTTGCCTTGAGCCGAAAACACCGAAGAGAGCGTCCAGTGTGGTATCGAGTGCGGCCGTCACTACAATTTGGTGAAATACGTGGTTGCAGGGGTTCACGAAAATAGCTCGTTCTCGGGAACGAAGCCGAACACATTTTTTGGTTAACATTTTCGTTTAGGGAAGGATTTAAGCTATCTTTTAAGCCCAGATTGGTCAAAATCGGTTGAGGATCTAGGAAATGGCGCTAATTTGAAAACTTCACTAAAGTTTTAAAGTTATAAAAAGTTTTTGGACGTAAAAACTTCAAAGACAAAAAAGATTCAGTTTTTCATCCTCTTTCCAAATCTGGTCTCGGATTTGACCTACGACCAATGGTTGCTGAGATATTGCCCTCCAAAGTTGCGTTGTTCCAATATTTAGCAAAAAAATAAATTGGCCATAGCCCCGCCCCTGGGGGGCCGGACCCCAAACCAAGTACCGATTATTTCATGGGACCATAGGGGTAACAAACCCTGAAAACGAGAACCGGATCGGAGCCCATGGTGGCTAAGGCCTGGTTGACTTCACATGGAATGTCCCCAGTGTCAGTGCAAAGTGCCAGTGTTAAGTGCCAGTGTCGTGGAAACAGCAGCGGTGATGGCCACTGTTCCACATACCCCAGGCGAGGGCAGTGTGTATAAGATAAACGATGCAGGCGACATCGAGTGGGGTGCGTGCGTGCGGAAGCCCACACGCCCAGACAGACCCCGCCGGGCCGTGCCGTCGCTCACGCCGGAAGAGCGACGGAGGCGTAGCGAGCTGCTCTTCGGCGAAACACCTCTGCAGCCGGACGCCACCGGTTCCGAGGGGCTGCAGCGGCCAGCCACATCGTCGCGGGTTCAGCATCAGCCGCCGCCGCCGCCAGCCACATCTTCGCGGCCGCCGCATCAGCCGTCGCCGCTAGCCACATCTTCACGGCCTCAGCAACACCCGCCACCGCCAGCCACATCTTCACGGCCTCAGCAACACCCGCCACCGCCAGCCACATCTTCGCGGCCTCCGCTTCAGCCGCAGCCGCAAACCACATCGTCGCGGCCTCAGTATCGCCCGCAGCCGCAGGTCCCACCCTCGCAGCCTCAGCAGCAACCGCCACGGCCGGCCGCACAGATGGACTACGACAAAATGCGCAAGTTCGTGCGCAACGTTATACTGGCCGTACGAGCCATGCAGGCGGCCGCAACCGAAGGCCGCGTAAACGCCATTCGGGAGCTCGGCGTAAATGTTATCAACGATGCTACTGAAGCAAAGGCTTTAGTCTACGCAGCAGCTGCGTCTTTCGAAGAGAGGAATACCGAGTTGCGCGATGCCAGGGCGCAGGTCGCGGCACAGGCCGCGGACTTGCGACGAGCGCAAGACGAGGTTCAGGTGCTCCTGGGGTACCTCCGCGAAAAAACGGCAACCAAGAGACGTCTCCCAACGCGCGCGGAACGCCGCGCGTACAACAAAAAGAGGGCGCTCTTGGCGCCCCCCACGCTCCCGGCACTACCAGCGCCTCCCACGACCAAGTGACAGCACGCATCAAATTTCACTGTATGTCAATACTAATTATAGTTGTGGTCTGCCCTGGTAGAATTACGATAGGTGCACTATCACCCATTTCATTATTAAATTCTTAATCACGCTCGGAATAAACTTGTCCTGTGACAATTTATTTCCGCATTGTTTGGTTCCACTCTTGCGTTTTTGTTCTTCCTGTACCCATGTCAATTCTTTTTTTTTTCATATTTTTTTTAAATAAGGCGATAGTGATGTAGAGCCACGCTTTCAGCGCTGGTCTACATATAGTTAGTTAGCGAGATGCGTACACTGTTCAAATTTTACCGCGCCGGCCACACCACAGGGTGGCCAACGAAGAGGGCGCGTTGGCAGCATTGTAGCGGTGCCAGGTAGGAGGCCGCGGCTGCCATTGTGAGTGCAGCGCGGCGAGCCGATGCAGACGACACCCACGCCAAGGGGAATCACACATGATTTCGGCCGATCTCGATTCGGGTCAGCCGAAGTCATCCGAAGGGCCTGGCCGAACGGTCAAGGGCCCGGCGAGCCCGGCGAGCCGCCGAGCCCGGCGAGCCGCCGAGCCCGGCGAGCCGCCGAGGCCGGAGGGGTGCGTCGCAAAGGTATAAATTAATCCGCATCTCTGCTCCAGCATCCAGCCTGCGCGATAGGATAAGCCATAGTCCCGCGGACCCTCAGTCCGAGTGCGATCTGGCGATCCTGCGCTAGGCCAACCTAAGGCCCGAGCCTCGCCAGTGGATGGGGCAAACTCCGCTGCAGAAGAAACGCTAAAACTAGTAAGCAAGGTAGGCCTACGAGCTGCGGACGCATGTCCAGCACAGCCAGGGCCAGCCTAAGCGCGTAACCCCGAAAACGGGTCACGACATGAGTACTTCATCATTCCACCTTAGTTTTAATTATTAATTCAAACATCTGAGAAAACAAAATAATTTTTAGGTTTCACTATTTTAAGCAAGTAGCCAGTCTCCTCAGACTTTCTCCCGTGCTCGACAAAATGACTCACAATGTCGCAATAAAGAATACCTTCCCTTTCCTTGTCCTTCCCGAAAACACAAAAAGCACCCCCACCCTTCCATTCCTTACTCCTTTCCTTCTTCTCCATTTTTTGGACTCGCGGAACGTCACAGGCCACCAGCACCTCAGTACCGAGCAGACCGCCAGCCCGATCATGTCGTACGGCTACTTCACTCAGGACTACGTCGACATGGTCGCCGCCCAGGGCCTGCCTCCACCAGCGTCTGAGCCGCCAAGACCAGCAGCGGGCCCGACTCCATGGCGCACCCCGCGCACCGCGGCGCTCTTGTCACCAGCCGGACGACACACCACGTCGCCCGCGTCGCTGACCCCGCCGCGCCCCCGCGGGACACCGGCAGCGCCGCCGCCGCCAACAGGCTCGCGGCACTGCCCGGACAGGCGTCGCCCCTTGGACCAGCGCCGCGCTGGTTCACACCGACCCGACCGCACTCAAAGACAGCGGACGGCTCCGTATGAACCGGCATGCGAGCGCCGGGCCACGCGACCCGAGCGCCCGACAACAACGCGGCCCGCACCGCAGCCCGGACCGCCATCACCGCCGTCAACGCCATCGGCATCACCGCTACCCTTGCCGACACGGACGGAGTTGAACAACGTAGTGGCGCCCGTGTCCGCAACACAACCATATCCGACCGCGCAGCTGACGCCCCTCGCCCAGGTTGTAGCAGAAGTCGATCAGGCCTGCCAACGCCTGCGACTCGCCGCCCTTGACGGCGACGTAGCGCGCATCGAAGACATTTCCGCGTGGAAGTGTTGAAGCGTTGAAGTGTTTTGAAGGGAGTAGCGTCCCGACAAACATATGAACTTGAAACTGGGATGTAAAATTTGTGATGATTATACTTTCTCATTTTCCTTCTTTCAGCAATGGTACGTACCCTATCCCTGAGGATGCCCTCCGGGGACACAGTTTACTTTTGTATTCTGTGTAATGGCGTGCTCGAAGGGTCCAGCTTAGGCGCATAGAGAACTCAACAACGAATCCTATTGTGAAACTGGAGTACGGCCCCAGTACTTTCTTACTCAGCTGTAGTGACAAAGCCTACCCAAAGGCCTGCTACCTCGACGTGGTCGGAGGGCCCAGTACCGGGGGTAAAACCCCGGGAAGCTAAACGCAGGCGGCACTTATGCCTTTCAGCTTCTGTGCTGACGTGAGATATAGCAAATCAGAGTTGTGCACCTCACTAGAGGGAGGGATGTCCCTCCAGTGGAGCACCAAGGTGACAGAGCTGACTCGAGATCTGGAGTCCGCTAGAAAGGCGCTAAGTGAAGCGCTAGCGTTAAAAGACGTCCTTGTTAAGGAAAGGGACAAGTGCCTGGAAGGTACAGGGCTTTGCCCGATTGGCCTCACAGCGCAAGATTGCCTGACTTACAGGTACGCTAACATCACCTTGACAGCCATTATTGTACTGGCGGTGGTTGTCTCAGTGATACTGAGACTTCAAATTCAGCTGTCGGGCTGAGAGAAGACAGCACGGGAGCAGAGTGGAGGAGCTGGAATTGGACGAGATTGAATTCCAGACTCCGAGGAGGACAAGGAAGGCTCCGGCAAGGAGACCAGCAATCTCAACGCCGCGCCGTCCGACATCAGTGGCTAGCTCAAGCAGACCGAAGTCAGTGGACTTCACCTCAGACGGCGCAGAAGAGTACGACGATCTGCCCGGTCCACTGTGACTTGTGGGAAGCGAGGCAAGCACACGGCTCTAAGGTTGCCTAGTCAACCTAGGTAACTGGACAGTATTATAATTAGCAAAAGGCGGGAAGTCGCGCCTGTAAGAGTCGACTGGAAACTACTAAAAGGCGGGAAGTCGGGCCTGTAGACCGACTGGTAGAATAAGATAGTGTATAACCAACACTAGCTCATAGATATCAGTACAAAATGAGCCAAGGAGAAGAAAAGACCTTCGAGTCGAAGGGAGTCACATTGGTTATACAGCCACACGTGATGGCTGAGATCGAAAGACAAGTTGCGGCATCTAATGCCGAGCCTTTCTCGATAGTTACTAGCAACCTCTGGGAAATGCTGGAAACAATAAGACAGTCAAAACTGCTTGAGGCAGAAAAGGCCAAGCTGACGGACCTATGTATCGGATCCTTTACTTGGATGGCGATGGGCTACAAGTCGAAGGTGACAAAGTCACTCAAAGACCAAGCGGAGAGCGCTGAAAAGCTGTCAAAAGCAATAGCAGCTGTCCACGACGAAGTGAAAAGTCTCTCCGGACAACAGGCTGGTCCGAGTTTCTCGGAGGTAGCGCAAACAACGCCCAGGATGGGAGCATCACCTGGAGCATCAGTGCGCTCCCTGCAGCCGTCCCGCGAACAACATGCCCCGTACCCAGAACGCCGAAGTGCCGCGGACTCCAGGCCGCGACTACCACCCGTACCTCAGGCGGACCACCCGGCCCCTGCCCGTGTCACGTCAGGCACATGTCCCGACGGCCGCAGCTCACTCCACGACGGCGCCGCGGACGCCTCCACCAAGCATGGCCGACAGGATGCGGCTACTTTTCGGAACGCCGTCGCCATCCAGTCCGCCATCGCCAAACGGAGTTGGGCCCCGCGAGACCCCGGCCGCCGCAGCATTCGGCAACAACTACACCGAGTACCACCAGCAACCGGCCGCCGCAGCGATCGTGCCGGACGACAAAAACACGTGAAGCACCCGCCGCCGCCGCAGCGCTCGTGCCGGACAACACAGGTGAAGCACCCGCTGCCGTCGCAGCGCACGGCCGCAACCCCCGGGTGCCACCCGCCGGCGCTGCCGCACCCGTCACCGAGGAGGCGCCCGTTCAACCAGCGCCATACGGGTACTTCACGGCAGCCGGAGATGTGATACTCCCGCCGACACGTGTCAAGGTGACACGTGCACGCGCACTGGACAGCTGGCCAAAGTGACCGGCACACCTGCACCGAACATCTGCACAAAGGTGACCCTAAACATCTGCACTGCACTAGAGTAAACAATTAGAATGCAAGTGCAGGGGTCGCCATGTTTCGGAGTGTGCCGGCACGCGCGCCGCCCACGGGCTTCGCCCACTTAATAAGCGGCCTATACAAAATGAGCCGCTCCAGCCAGAGCCAGTCAGTCGAGTCCCGGGCCCCTTTCAGTGCAGTGTGAGATTGTGCATCAAGGCCCTGAGAGTCGCATCGCCCTGCTCCAATAAACCTTCGCTCTAGTAGGTAGAAGTGTTTCTCACTGTCAAGAACCCTAAGTGCCCCTAAGGACCGGACCCTTTGTACTGAGGCAGCTTGTTCCTGAGAGCGAACAGTTTCCACATCTCCCTCAGCGAGTGGGTTCTCCTACTCAACATGAAGCGAGTCGACAAGTACGAAGATCACCTCCAAGCCCTCACAGAGCAACTAAAACCAATGGTCACCAAGTCGAGCTCAGTCCCTGAACCCATCAAAACGGAAATAACAAGCACGCTAGATGAAATTGTGCATCAAGGCCCTGAGAGTCGCATCGCCCTGCTCCAATAAACCTTCGCTCTAGTAAGTAGAAGTTTTTCTCACTGTCAAGAACCCTAAGTGCCCCTAAGGCCCGGGACCCTTTGTACTGAGACTGCTAGCAACCAACAACAACACGGACAAGGGAACTGTTGTGCGGGGCAGAACTGCCCTGGGCCCAGGAATCGCGAGGAGGAGGGGGGAGCGCGCGTGAACTGGGGTAGGGGCAGAATCTGCCGCGGCGGCGGCTCCGCGGGGGATGAGCGGGGGAAGCGGTGACGTGTAGCCGCGGAGTCGCGAGTGGCGGTGACCACCCTCTTAGCACTCACTCTCTCTGTTTGCAGAATGGCGGGAAGATGTGGTACTCCCGCTCCACGTGTCAAGGTGACACGAACACGTGCACTGGACAATCGGCCAAAAGTGGCCGATGCGCACAAAGGTGCCCCCAAACACCTGCACCTTTAGAAGTAAACAAGAAAACAATTACGATGCAGGTGCAGGGGTCGCCCACGCCTGGTAGTGTGCCAGCACGCGCAGCTCCAGCCGAGCTGCGCGCCGCGCCCGGCCTCGCCCACTCAAAGCCCGATGCATATATGATGGGCCACGGGCCGAGGCGAGTTAGTTCAGCTCCGACTCTTGTCCAGTGCAGTGTCTGCAAGTCTGTGCCCCGAAGCCCTGAGAGTCAACAACGTGCGCTCCGAATAAACACCGCTTTTGTAAGTAGAAGTGTTCTCACTGTCAAGAACCCTAAGTGCCCCTAAGGACTGGCCCCTCTGTACTGTAACTGCTAGCAAACCCAAAATCTACACAGACAAGGGGAAAACCCGGCTCCACAGTGGTGTCAGGTGTTTCTGACAGTGTACAGCGGCACGCGGCCTCCTGCCTGGCAGGGCGGGCACGGGACGGCACGCACTGCGAGCGGACCAACTCGACCAATGACTAGCTGCACAAATGGACAAACGGAACTGACCTACGGACGCTGCTGGCCAGCTACCCGCTGGACGCGAAGAGAGAATACCCCCGTTTCGCCGTCATCTACCTGGCAAAAATCAACAACAGCACGTCTCAAGTGAGCTTGGTGAATATCGTCGAGAGCATAAACTACCTGCTTTCGCGTTTCCACACGCACGTCGAGAAGAAGTGGACCCAGGGAAGCTACAAGGAAACTTTCGTAACAGTCGGCAACTCTTTCAAAGGACAATACGCAGCCGAGGACAGACCGCACATCTATTTTGTGGAAACAAGAGAGGTGATACTCAAGAGCCAATACCAAGGGCCTAACGACGTTTTCTGGTTTGACATTAAGGCCCTGACGAGAGAGTGCATCGTCCTCGCCCAAAGTCTCAACGAGACGGCCGTAAAAGTCGTCCCACTCCTCAACAGAATCGCCCAGCATCGACGAGAAAAGGAACAAAAAGAAGAGCGCCAAGCAGAAGAGAACCGGCGGCAGAAGGCAAAGGAAGAGCAACGCCGCGCTGCAGCACAAAGACAGCGCGAGGAACAGGAAGAAACGGAAGCCAGACTCAAACGATACCGACAGCAATTAGTCGACGCTGAACAGCACCGCGCCTCCACGCCAGGACACAGCCCCCAGACCAGTCCCCACAAGGGCCAGATAGAGCGGACAACCGAACAGACACCGATAGAAGACGATTTCACTGCAGAATTTAAACGTAAACAGGAAGATTACAAACGAGTAGAGCAGCAGATCGGCGCCCGACTACAAGAGGCACTCCGGCAACAACAAGAAACAACAAAGAAACATCAGAGGCGCTCACCGCGGGGGAAAGAACAGGCAAAACAGCTGGCGCTCGACCTGGCACTACAAGTAAACGAGCGAGAACTAGCGAGCCTGTACGCAAAAAGGGAGCAGCACAGGCAGAAGCTCGACCAGCTCAAGGCGGAATACGCACAGAAGATACAACATCAACAGCAAGTACAGTACCAGCAGCCTCGTCAAATGGAGGGCTCCATTTCCAATGCGGCTTGTATCAACTCCATTGATATCTACTCAGGCGACGGAGATCCGACGCCAATTACTGAATGGATCCAAGGAGTGGAAGATGCAGCCAATTTGGCACAATGGAACGATCGCCAGAAATGCCAAGTAGCTCGGCTCCGCCTCCGATCGTCTGCGCGCGCTCTACTTACTACTAATCCAGATTTGGTGCAATTGTGTGACTGGAAGGAATTTAAATCGCACCTGCTTGCAAGATTCAAGGAGCAAGAAACAGCAATTTCCCTGCACAACAAGTTGGGCAACTCCAGGCAACAAAAGGGTGAGACGGCCCGCGCTTTCGCAGTGAGGGTTCAGCAGGTAGCACAGCGGCTGAACGAAGCCAGAGGGCTTCCGCAAAACGAAAGCGAAAGACTGCTGAGACGGCGACTGCTTGAAGCAGACTGCTGCGCCGCTTTCCTGAACGGACTGCACTGTTCGGGCCGACATTACATAAATGTCCAAACCCGAAACTAGCCCCACTAGCACACCATCGTCCAGGGCAAGTGGACGATGGTGTGCCATCCGAGTAGCATGGATCAGGAGTCTGTTCCTCGATGTCCCGACCGCGGCAGGCCCCCCACCACTCTCAGCCGGCGCGGACCGCCCCCCACTCCCGCTCCCTGTCCGGGACATCCCTGCCTGGACTGTACTTGTCAGAAGCATGAAGTGCGTTCGTCTCGGTTGCACGTACCGTTCCTCTCCGATGTACAAGAAATGTTCCTTTCGGTTGCGCGGAAAAAAAGGCAAATGGTTCAAACATTTGATTTTTTAAAAAATGCTTTTATTTAAATATGAGGTGATGTGACATACACTCATTATTACCTAACAGCTGTGACACAAATTCTTGGATTTTAGCTTCATTTTAAATTTAAATTTTATAAATACAACAAATTAATCACTGATTCAAGCTAAAATAGAAAAGCATATTCAACACTGTTTTAAGTTAAATACCACACACAATGTTCAGTGGGTGCCAAAATCAACTCAGAATTGAACCAAAATCAACAGTAGTCCAAGTTTCTTCCCACATCTTAATCGCTTGTCTGGAACAAAAATAAATAAATGAGAATTAACAACAAATACACAAGCTAAGTAGGTTATGATAATAATATGAGACTAAAGTGTACTTACATCATGTTAAAATGGCCCACAAAAGAAGATGTACTAAAGTTGTTGTCTCTTGGACTCTGAGCACAAAACAAAACAAATCTAGTGAGCAGTAGTTGGGACGAGCAACTAAAAAGTCATATTGTGGGTTCAAAACCTCTATCGTAGTCCAAATTTCATCCCTTATCATAATTGCTGTCTGGAACAAGAAAAATAAAAATAAAATTAACAACAAATACACAAGCTAACTCAGTTATGGTAAAATAAAAGTAGAGTTAACTTACATGTCAACATGGCCCACAAAAGAAGATGTACTCAAGTTTCAGACTCTTGGACACTATCAGAGTACAAAACGAAACAAATATAGTGTGAAGTAGCTGTGACGAGCAACAAAAAGTCAAATCTGGAGTTCAGAATCTCAATCGTAGTCCAAGTTTCATCCCACATCTTGATTGCTTCTCTGGAACAAACAAAATAAAATAAAATAAAAACTAACAACAAATATACAAACCAACCAAGTAGCTATGACATGATGTTTACTTACATTAAATTGAGTTGCAGACTTTGAGAACAACTAAGAGACTAGAAGAATCATATTATTAAGTTCTGTTTCTGATGCCGATTCATTTTGAAAAGATGTTGGGTTCGGAATCATCATGAAGGCAAAGTTTCTCTGCCGTCTCTTCATGGTCCCTCTGAAACATGTGAAATAAAAGATAAACAACTGATGAAATGGACAATGTATACAAATTTTGGATGGATAGCATTGGTGTCTTCTCGCGTGCAATGAACGGTTCAAAGAAAGAAAAAGGGACTTTGTAGTCCATAACCTCAGAACTGGTAGCAAAGTATTACAGAACGTCCAATTATCATCAGCGAAACTTGCGAGCTATGTAGATAACCCTTGTTGCGAGTGCCGAACACGAAAAGGGCCGGGAAACACCGTGAGTTTACAACTACAGAATTTCGGCAATAATGTTGGGTTTTAGGTGCCGACCTTGTTAGGTTACGGGCCGCGGCACCCGGGCACCGTTGAAATATGTATTACTAAGTACAAACAAAACTTACCTATTCATTCCCAGTTGAAGAGAGCACCCGTGCTTCAAATTTGTTTCTCTTCCATCCATTGTTCTTGTCGGCACAACGAAAAAACATAGTTCGAGCGAAGTGTAGCACAGAAACAAAGACAGGAACGCCGAGAGCGCGCGCAAAGACAAGACACAAGACAGTCGGAAAGAGGAGCCAACTTAATAACACCAAAATGCTGCCAACCTAACCGGGGCGGTTTATTTGAACGGTCGTCCGCGCCAGCTCACGCTAGCCCCTCATTGGCCGGCGCTGATGGCGGGGCGCGGGGAGGACGGGGGACGTACCCCCACTCCGGCCTCTGCTGGCCCTCACCACGCCGCGCGCGATCCCTGTCCGCTGCAGGGATGAATGATCATTACATGGCATGCCCCTAGAACGAAGGGTGTACTTGGGGGTCACTTGTATGGGACGTGCATCTCGCAAGGACGAACAGCGTACTTCCTACTCTGGACATCAGGCGGAGATGTAATGTCGGCCCGAACAGTGTGCGCTCGGACATCCGGAATTTGGTGAGAGTGCAGGCACAGAAGGAACACGGCCTCGCCGATTTGATCCGCATTGCCACCTCAGAAGAGACCCAGCAAGCCGCAAACGGCGAGACACCAGAGCACTCCCTCGCGGCGCTGCAAATCAGCGACAGCCAGCAGCAGGACAATCGAAAGTGCTACAACTGCAATCGGCCGGGTCATTTCCGCAGGGACTGTACAGCGGCTGGCGGCGCGACGAGGTCACTGTACCAGGGGCCCCGACGCCCCGCGCCGGAACCGGTCCGCGGCAGACCGGCGGGTCAATGGCACCAGGCCAGCGCACAGCGCGGCCGGGCCTCCAGCCCACGCTGGGAGCCGCGGGACCGGAGCACCAGTCCTCGATGGCAGCAACGCGACAATGGCGCGCGCCGGCAACAACGGCAGCGGTCAATGAGCCCAGGCAGGCGCACAGAACGAGACCAAGGTCAAGACTGGCGCAGGGAGCGAAGGCAGGTCACGTTCTCATCAGGCCGCCAGGGCGACAGGCGCCGTCCGGGAAATGCCAACGGAACGCGGAATGCGCCGCGGCCAAGTTCCAGGGAAGATTCCAGCGGCGCTAGAAGAAGACGGAGAACCGGAACCGGAAGAGAATCAGATCAAAATTAACACAACCACCAATTTCGATTCGCAAAATTCCTGTGCCAATTTGGTCAGACTGGCAATAAATAGACAAAATTATTGGTTCCTGGTCGATACAGGAGCAGAAGTCTCACTAATCCTAGAAAAGTGTGTTGAAAAATACACACCGAAACCCGTCAAGAATATAAAGTCCGTTACAGGATCGGTAGTCCCAATCCTGGGAGAAGTTCAGTTGGAAGTTGGACGAGGCAGGCGTTCCCTGCTCTTTACATTCCTAGTTGCTTCCAACGAACTCGCAATAAGTGCAGACGCAGTCATTGGAATAGATTTTCTAACTCATCACAAATGCAAAATTGACCTAGAGAAGAGAACTCTGAAGAGCCCCGGGGGATTCTCAGCACAATTACACCCCGTTAAACAAGGTTTCGAGTACAGACTCGGCAACATTACCTTTAGGGCAGCAACTGGAGCAACGGAGGACGGTTTACCAGTTTGTAAAATGAAGACCTTCGTAATCAGCGACGGCCAGGAAGAACGCCAGGGGCGTAGGCCACCGGAACAACTCACAGTATGGTTCACAGCGGAAACGGAAATCCCAGCGTATACAGAAGCATTACTAACAGCCGCGACCAACGCGCCGATCGGACAACAGTATGTCATCGCGGCGGAATCACTCTCAAATCACTGCGCGGTAGGACGCCTGCTAACAAGGGTCCTAAGGAACCGCACAGTCCCAGTCCTTCTCCTCAACGCGACGGCCCGGCCGGCACTGTACAAAGCCGGCCAGACAGTGGCCGCGCTCTGCTCCGCGCGCCGGGCCACGCCCAGCGACGTCGCCACAGACGGTGACGCAACGCGGCGCCCCGCCAACGCGGCTGGCACGGCGACCGGCCCACACCAAACAAGGCGGGACGAGGCCGGCCCCGCGCGGCCCCGCCACACCGGAGAAACGAGCCGTGCACTCCAAGCCACAGAGGACACAGGAGAAGCAACGCATAGACTTGCGGCTATGAAAATAAACAGTGAACTGTACCAAGAAGACGACTCGTACGAGCTGCTACCATTGGATTTAATACGAACAGAAAAGGATACGGAAACAAGGAAGACGGTGAGGGAACTAATTGAGGCAGTTCAGCTACCGCACCTGCAGGTTACAACAGCACAACAATTGCGCAACATTCTAATGGAATTCCAAGAACTCTTCGACTTATCACAGCTCGTCGGCGCTCCGAATTTTCGAGTGAGGATCCCACTCAAGACGCCGGAAGACCAGGCAATACGAGTACGTCAATACCCACTAGCGAAGGCACACATCGATTTTCTCAAGACAGAAATGAAAAAAATGGAGGAACTCGGAGTGGTCAAGCATCCACTTCCGATTTCAACTTACCAATACTTTGTGTCAAGAAGGCCACACCGCCAGGACAGCCACCGAAATACCGGTGGGTCCTAGATGCACGGCAAATAAATCTTGCATTAAATGACAGAATCTACGTGGAAATTCCGCGGATACATGATGCACTGGAAAGCCTAGCTTTCAGTGAATATTTCACAACATTGGACTTGAGTAATGCATTCTACAACCTCAAGATACACCCACAGGACACTCATAAATTGGCATTTACAGTGCCAACGGTTGGAAAGATGGAACTGTGTCGTTTACCTCAAGGTTTGAAGACCTCATCTTTCCAGTTCCAGTTGTATGTCAACAAAGTTTTGACAGGCCTAATCGGCTCGCGGGTGGCCTGCTACCAAGATGATATTATAATCTACAGCAGGACGGAGGAAGAACACCTAGAAAGCTTGAAGCAGGTACTGGAGAAACTCCACAAAGAAAACCTGCGGCTCAACATTGCCAAGTGTGAATTTATGGCTACAGATGTAAAATTTTTAGGGTTCAGGGTATGCAAGAAGGGCATATACCCCAACCCGGAAAAAGTAGAAGCGCTGAAGAAAATCAAAACTCTGCACAACGTCAAAGAAGTGCGCAGTTTTCTAGGGGCCCTGAATTTCTTTCAGGCGCACATCCGCAATTTTTGGACAATTGCGGAACCCCTAGTCGCCCTCACAAGGGATGACCCCGCGAAGAAGAAAAGGAAGGGGACAACCAATACGGCAGCCACACGGAAAGCAGCAAAAGTGCCGTTCTGCTGGGGCAAGGAGCAACAAGAAGCTTTGGATTACCTGATCAAAGCGCTCACGGAAGAGCCCGTCCTAAATCATTTCCCCAGATTTGATCAACAGTTTATTCTCCACGTGGACGCCAGCAATTATGGCGCAGGAGCAGTGCTACAGCAAGACCGCGAAGGGAAACCTTGCGTGATCAGCTACTTCTCCAGGCTTTTCAACAGTGCGCAGCGCAACTACACAGTGCTTGAGAGAGAAGCACTCGCACTGGTAATGGCACTAAAGCACTTCACCCACTATCTGCTCGACTCTTATCTGCCGGTAAGGTGCTCACGGACCACAGAGCACTACTTTTCCTGCAAAGCTTCAATGAACCAATGAGCAGAATAGCTCGGTGGGCCCTTTTCATCAGCCAGTTCAAACTGGAAATAGTGGCAGTGAAAGGAGAAGACAACGTGGTGCCCGACTTCCTGTCAAGGGTAATTAGATCTATCGCTAAAAGGCAACAAGATGAGCTAGTGCCTCACACCCTGACGTAGCAGACCTAACCCCCTACCTATGGGACACAGCTTACGTTAAGGTGCACCAGCAGCAAGACGACTTTTGCCTCTCCACGATGAAGAACCTGCAAAATGCAAGTAAGAAAGAAGAACTTGCCCACAAATTTGCGATCGGGCAAGATGGTTTGCTGTACCACACCTCTACTCATTACCAGCTCTGCGTACCAGCATCACTTCGGCACTATGTTACAAATTTGTGCCATGATGTCAAGACAGCCGGACATTACGGCCTCAAGCATACGGTACAGCGCATTCGACGCAATTTTTGGTGGCCACTACTGTCCAAATGTGGAACAGTACATCAAGACGTGTGAAGTTTGCCAAAAGCACAATCCAGGTGGACGCAAAGTAGCAGAAATGGTCCCCATGCCGATCCAGTCTGCGCCGTTCGAACGCGCCCACCTGGACCTCATAGGGCCATTGCCAAGAGACATTGACGGCAATCTGCACATCGTCTGTTACATCTGTGCTTTCAGCAAGTTCCTCATTGTCTTTCCGACGCCAACAATGGACAGTTTTACAGTCGCCACAGGCTTGGTGGATCATGCCTTCTCCAAATTCGGGCCACCTAGGGAGCTGGTTTCAGACCAGGCCCCGCAGCTGATAGGGGGCGTACTGCGTCAGGTCACCGACCTGCTTGGCGTGGCAAGACTGAAAACTACAGCTTATCATCCACAGAGCAATGGAATAGCAGAACGGTCTCATAAGGATCTAATGCGAGTACTGCGCACGCTTATCAGCGAAGACCCCCTGACATGGAGCCGTCACGTGCAAATGGCAGCCTTCGCGCACAACACAGCGATCCATACTTCCACGGGGGAAACCCCATTCTTCGCTGTGTTCCTGCGCGACCCATATCTGCCGGAGGTAGATTTGTTCCAGCAGCAGCCATTGTACACAGAAGACTACCCCCACGTCCTGATGGCGAAGATGAGGGCCACCTACAAGAGGATACTCCAGGAGCTGCATTCAGCTACAACGAAGAGGGAAAGCTACTACAATAAGAAAGCAAAACCAACGGAATTTCAAGCAGGAATGAAAGTATTTCTACGAAGGGACCACATTGAAAAAGGATCCTCCAAGAAGCTATTGTCTAAATTTCAAGGGCCCTAGAATCCTAGAAATGACCAGCAAAGTCAACGCAAAAATTCGGTTAATCTTCCCCAAGAACACAACTGACGCAAAGCCAAGAATTGTCCACATCAACCGCCTGAAGCCAGCGCCCGACCGACTTCAACCAGACGGAAGCCTGTATGCAGGCCAGGAGAAACTACTGTGCCAAGACGACGACGGATCAACACAGGAAGCGACAGACCGGACAACAGACTCCGATCAAAAGACGGACGGCGACGGAAAGGTTCAAGGAGACGCCGGACCCAACGGGCTTGCCAACGAGCCAAACAAGACGGACCCTAACCTCGAAATGAAAAACGAAGACCACGGACGGGCACTTAGAAGCAGAGGGCCAGTGAATGATTTACCATGGGTTTCAGCAACAAAACGATTGTAATTAATTGAGCATTGTTGCGCCTTTTTCTCACTAGGGAGAGCAAAATGGAAGGACTGCCGGCAAGACTCAATGACGTAACGGAAAGCCTCCCGACGCGCCCGGGGGATGAAGTGTACGAGAGGCAGAATGCACTATTCAGGGCTGTCGTGCTTGATCGTCTGAGTGCTGACGCCCCGGAAGAGGACCAGGGCGTCATTGAAGACCTCCCACAGATGGTTTCAATTCTTGTAAACCTGTTGACGGCGGTACTGAGGTCGCTGATACCAACAAGGAGTACCTTCAACACGCTTGTGGATAGTGTGGCCTCCGTCAAGAGGCTAATACAATCAATCATGACCGGACCGAGACGGACAGGACTGCGATCACGCACGGCCGACGACCCTCCTCTACCGGCAATGGACTACCTGGGGCCCCCGATGCTACTGATGCAAACGAACGCCGACGCCCCGACACTGCTACCGATGTGGCGCCAACTGATTGAAGCGCTACTCGGACTGAACTTCCCGGACCACGAACTGCTAGACTTACTTCGTGTCCAAAGGATGCTCGAACTGACACGATGGGAGGGCCTACCGAACGACGACCAAGGACGTACCTTGCCGCCTGTGGACGACGCCGGTTGGAACATCCCGGGGCCATCCTCGGGAACCGACTACCCTCAGAGAATGCACCCTGTTGGCAACAACCAGGGCACGGTGGCGTTCTCCATAAGGGATGAATGCCCTGTCCAGATAACCCGCCCACGGCCGCTTGACCAGACGGAAGACTACTACGGAACAGCACGAATGGACAAAGACTTGCCATACGACAGCTGCGACAGCGAGGTGGAAGTCCTAGAGCAACGAGCACCAACAGACTTCGCGGAAACTAAGACGGGAGAGACTCCAAGCCAACAGCGCAACCTCACGGACGATATACAGAACTATATATATCAGGAAGAGACCGATGTGGACATAATGGATCGGCGGACTCCAATTTACGTTTACGACGGACCAGAAGCCATCATAACCGAATTTCACCCAGAAAACTTGGAGGAGAGACTACTTGCCGGACCACCACCCGCGGTGCCTATCGAACCACGAAGGCCGCGCCCTCTGCAGGAGACACTAGTGGCCTACATGGAGCATGGGCATCGCCGAGCCATGGAACTCGGGCATGCAAACATCCTAGGAACACTGGACAAACTGGTCCAGATCATAGATGTTTTACGAGCAAGCATGCTCCAGACTGCCATACTGACGCCTGTCACCTACGTGACACTCGAAATTTTGCGCGAAATACTGAAGAGCATAGCAGAAGGAGAGGGCAGAAATGATGTCTACGTGCGAGAGCACGCAGACTTACCTATACCAACAATTACGGCAGAAGTCCTCATGGCCAGTGTGGCAGAACTTCCGGAGAACGCCCTCCGCAAGTTACAGAAGTACGTGCGCGCTTTGGCCCACGTAGGTTTCAACCGGTATGCCATGATGGCCATCAGCAATGCCCATACGCTGTTCCATGACGCAGTCTTCCCGAGCTGGTGACCAGAATTATTACCACCGCGATGAACAGGACGGACCTAGACAACGGAGGTCTGATCGCCACAGTAATCAAGCAGTCCACGCGCAAAAGGAGAGGCATGGTAAATGCAATCGGCACAGTAGGCAATTGGCTATTTGGCACCATGGACGACGAAGATCGCAAGAGAATCGCTGAGGATATGCTAAAATTGGGCAGTCAGACACAGCTTCTGACAAGGATTAACAACGAATTTGCGTCAAAATTAAATCTAACAGTGAAAACAATACTGGAACATGATATCCAGATTAAAAAGCTCATCAAGTTGGCAGCGACGGACTACGCATCTGCACGGACGACGGACATCACTTTCAGTTCGCTGATGCGAAACACGCACGCCACAATCGCCGCCATCAGAGCGGAAGTTTTTGCTTTCATGACTGCATGGGAGCTCGCCATAACGGAGGGCACGCTTACCTCGACATTCATCGAGCCCAGGAAGCTCCTACAGATCGCTCTGGGTTTGGAAGAGCAGGTCAAAGACTTCGGATTGACCCTTCCACTAAAACCAACAATGGCGAACATCCATGTATACTATGGAGCAATCACGACGCAGGCGTATCTGACAAAAGATTCTTTTACTCTGTTCCTACATTTCCCACTGGTAATGAAGGACAAAGTCTTTACACTCTACAAGGCGCTACCCTGGCCAGCCCCTATCCTCAACTCCAAGAACTACCAGTTCTACCAACCGGAAACCGATTACATCGGCATCAATGACAAGATGGACGCCCATGTACTGCTCACGGCGGACGACGTGGACAAGTGTCGCCAATCCGAGATAACGGTTTGCAGCCCCACTGTTGCCATGCACGGCAAACAGGGGTCGTGCTCGATGGCACTACTGACATCCAACGAAGACATGGTTAACCGGTACTGCGAGCCACGGTTCATTCAAAAGCCAGCGGACCGATTCGTGGGTTTTGCCCACGGCACGAGCTGGGCTTTCTCGCTCGGTTCACCGGCGAAACTGTACCTTTCGGACGCCACCGGGAGGCCCCTGGAGCACAAGTTGGGCAACCAATACGCCGACTTGCCAGCACTCACAGGAGTGCTGCACTTGCCTCCAAACACCATCGCCACGATCAGGGACGCGACATTGTACAGTGGTGCCACTTTCCACTCCACGGAGGCACTCGAAGAGGCAATCGTGGTGCCATCCATCGGCACCGTCGCACCGGAAGCAATCTATGACGGTCCGAAGGGGCAGATTGTGAAGGAACTAACAAAGGCCCTGAAAGACACTTCGAGCAAAGACCTGTCAAAGGCGCTGGATTTGGGACAACTCCAGACAATGATTGCCGAGAGCAATAAGTTCGAGTTGACGCCACTGCAATGGCTCATTTCAAGGCCATTGGGCATCGGCTCAACGATCATTGTAATTTTGGCGCTGGGCATCGTGCTAACCACTATGATTTACTGCTGGTGCTGCAAAAGACCACGTAGACCCACGTCGACAGTTTTCGCCCTACCGCACGCAACGAGGAGCTACATCCCGACGGACCCGCCACGGCGCCGTATCTGGACACCAAAGCCTTCGCCCAAAACGACAGAACGTCTTCCCACACTTGACGACGAAGACAGTCATGAGACTGCGGCCCGACTGCTGGGAACACCAGATTACTAACGAAAGACAGCTAAAGTGCAGACGTAGACGCAAAGACGTGACTCCTCTGGATAATCTACACGCTAAATGAACATTATGCACCTTACGTACCAATATCGGCATCCTATTAATCATTGTTTTTATGCCCCAGTAACATGATGTCATCACCAATGCCGCCTTTCATCCGCACCTACGCTGATGTGCTGGCCGGTCGCCCACCCACAGGGACGGTCGACTGGCAAACCAAGGAGGACGGGGTCCGCCACTTCTACGGCGAGGTGCCGTACCCGTGTATACTCCGCTGCTGCCACACCATCCACGGCGTCCTGATGGATGCCGATCGCATCCAGGTTCGGCGTAACTACGGGCCGGACCTGCTCGACGACCTACATCAGCACTTCCTGGCCCCACGGCCGACGCCATGGTCAATGGAGGAGCCAGGGGTAAAGCTGTTGCTGCACGAATGCGTCGTGCAGTTTGGCAGATACCAGCATCTGCCGCTGACATTCCTTTTGGAAGATGGCGAGGAGTGGCAGCGGCCCCCGGGTTTTTGAAGCAGATTCAACGGACCACCCCCTCCAGAGCACGTACAGCGTTCCTATTTTGTATTGTTAAGGCCACGGGCCAAGTTGACCATTGTTAGGGTCAAATTAACTTCATACCTTGTTTGCGGAGCATTCGCTCTTAATAATGTTTACTTTAGCTTCAAGCAGACACACGGTCGTGCCGAGCACGGGACCCGTGTCGCGATCAGTGTGCCTGCCATGTAATAACCAATAGTTTTAAGTCATATTGTAGGACTCTCAGTGGCAGTAACTTACGGGTGCCGGCCTGCGGTCGACACCCTAGTAGGAGGCGGGGGGATGATGTGGTACTCCCGCTCCACGTGTCAAGGTGACACGAACACGTGCACTGGACAATCGGCCAAAAGTGGCCGATGCGCACAAAGGTGACCCCAAACACCTGCACCTCTTAGAAGTAAACAAGTAAACAATTACGATGCAGGTGCAGGGGTCGCCCACGCCTGGTAGTGTGCCAGCACGCGCAGCTCCAGCCGAGCTGCGCGCCGCGCCCAGGCCTCGCCCACTCAAAGCCCGATGCATATATGATGGGCCACGGGCCGAGGCGAGTTAGTTCAGCTCCGACTCTTGTCCAGTGCAGTGTCTGCAAGTCTGTGCCCCGAAGCCCTGAGAGTCAACAACGTGCGCTCCGAATAAACACCGCTTTTGTAAGTAGAAGTGTTCTCACTGTCAAGAACCCTAAGTGCCCCTAAGGACTGGCCCCTCTGTACTGTAACTGCTAGCAACCAACATCTACACAGACAAGGGAAACCAGGCTCCACAAAGAGGGTTGTGGGCTTGCGCCATGGCGCTTTGCCTGCTTGGATTGGTCCAGGGGAAAACCCTGCAGCTGCAGGAAAAAAGGAGAGGCCCTGCGTACGACCAATTTGTGCTGACTACGGGAGCGTACAAGACGGAGCTGGAGACCATCGCGTACGAGGAGTCGTTGAAAGTAACATTCTCATACGACTTGCCCCCGCTACTGTATAACAGCACGATGCCGGAAAGGTGTTTGAAAGAAGACACGGCGTGCCAGTGGGAATCACAGCTGAAGGCGGTCCTCAACATGCTGCGCGTCAACTCCACTGTGACAAAAGGACAAAACCACGCGGTGGCGCTCGGGCAGAGAAGGAAGAGGGCGTGGTGGAGTCTGGCGGCACAGGCGATCCCGATACTCGTGGACAACTTCCCTTAACTTCTCGGGTTGTTCCGAAAGACGGACGCCACTCCGCAAAAAGCCGCAGTTGTGGAGTACCGGGGCATGGCTGTGCCACGGGCTGGGGTCGCGGAAATGCCTAAAGCTTTGAGTGCACTGACGGCACATTACAAACAACTTTGTGGTGGTGATGGAACCAAAGAAGAAGCTCCAAGAAGAAGAGGCAAGAAGGCTGACTGAAAGGTGCATAGACCTGAACCATAACTGAACCACTGCGGTGCACTGCGTGCACTGACCCAAGCACACAATCAGACCAATGCTCGCGTCAATGCTGTGTTCGAGAAGAAAGAAAAACCCGCCAAAGAACCTGCTGCTAAACATAAGTCGCAGCCTGCTTAGAATGTCTGAAAGGACAACTCCAAGGGTGAAGCTTCGCAAAAAACACGGGCCATGCACGAAAATTACCAGTGCACGACCGCTGCCTCCCAAAAAATGAACTGATGGGATACTACTTCAGCATCCAGCATGTAGCGGGCCACATCGCAAATAGGCAGGACAGCATGCCGCCACACCAGTACATGCTGAGCATCATCGACCAATGCACCCGGTGGTTTAGGCCATCCCCCTACAGAAGGCCGGCGCCGAGGCCGTCACCGCGGCCTTCCTTTTCAACTGGATGGCCCTGTTAGGTGCGCCGCAACACCCGCGGTCACGCTCAATATAATTGAGCTACTAAGCGCACGACATTCCTTCTCCTTGTCGCACACAGTGGCTCTCCGTACGATGTGCACAACGTGTTTCGTGTCTTTATCCAGCATCCCAAACTATTGAACAATCGAACACACAGTGACAGCGACGGAACAGGGATATCCTTTACTGTCTCAAGAATAACCAGAGCGCCGGCCATCTCACGAAAAACTGCACCTGCCGGCACATGGCCGACGGGAAGACAGTAACAGAGGGCCAGGGGCCTGGGAAATGGGTGTTGACGATGGCAAGAGATGGTGGTGAGACGGATGTAACTAGCAACAATAAAAACCGTACTGAAATTAATATTGATAGCAGTGCTTCAAAAACAAGTCGGTTTTATTTTAAAAGGAACATTTACCAGGTCATATTCAATGAGTAAGTCGGCCCACTGGCACCCCTCTTTAATTTGGATTGCTTTGCACTAATAATATCTTCTGTTTAAGTCCCTTGCATGTAGCCAACTATACCGGGTGTAAAGTGTAACACGCAACGGGCGAGCGGGTTGCCTATGCTCGACTCGGCGGGCGCGCCGGAATGGAGCGGTGCTGTTAGGGGCGGTCATTGCGCCCCTGCGTCGCGGTTCACGCGTTTTTTCGCGGCATAGCGCCTTCGCGTCACCGCCACGTCTTGACTCAACGGTGCGCGTGGCCGCGAGGCCGCGAGGCCGCGAAACCGCGAAACCGCGGCGCCAGGACTTCAGGACATCGCGACTTCGCGTCACCGCGGACGCTCAGGACTCCAGGACTTCGCGTTGTCCTGAGCGTCCGCGGGCCCGCGACAACGCGAAGTCCTGGAGTCCTGAGCGTCCGCGGTGACGCGAAGTCGCGATGTCCTGAAGTCCTGGCGCCGCGGTTTCGCGGTTTCGCGGCCTCGCGGCCTCGCGGCCTCGCGCACCGTTGAGTCAAGACGTGGCGGTGACGCGAAGGCGCTATGCCGCGAAAAAACGCGTGAACCGCGACGCAGGGGCGCAATGACCGCCCCTAACAGCACCGCTCCATTCCGGCGCGCCCGCCGAGTCGAGCATAGGCAACCCGCTCGCCCGTTGCGTGTTACATTTTACACCCGGTAATAACTTTGCCAAGTACCTGCTTCCTCTGTTTCAGTCCCTTGCATGTAGCCAACTACAACAACTTTGCCAAGTACCTGCGTCTACTGTTTCAGTCCCTTGCATGTAGCCAACTACAACAACTTTGCCAAGTACCTGCGTCTTCTGTTTCAGTCCCTTGCATGTAGCCAACTACACAACTTTGCCAAGTACCTGCGTCTTCTGTTTCAGTCCCTTGCATGTAGCCAACTACAACAACTTTGTCAAGTACCTGCGTCTTCTGTTTCAGTCCCTTGCATGTAGCCAACTACAACAACTTTGCCAAGTACCTGCGTCTTCTGTTTCAGTCCCTTGCATGTAGCCAACTACAACAACTTTGCCAAGTACCTGCGTCTTCTGTTTCAACCCGCGAGTGTCCCCGACCGGTATGTGACTTCCCCACACTTTGGCGGATCCCGGTCTTGGAGAGTGTTCGCGGCCCAGTTCAACGCAGAGGCTGCAATGAACGGCTGGAGCGAGAACGAGGCAGGCAGCCAGCTGCTCGTCGCCCTGGAAGGACCTGCCGCCGACATCGTCCTGACGCTGCCTCCGTCACACTACGTGCACTACCCAAGCCTACGACAACGCATGCAGCAGCATTACGACGCGGCCCAAAGCCTACTGTGACTACTTTCTGCCAGCATATATGTTGAACTATTGTGAGTAAGAATATATCATGTACTGTAATTGATCTCTAGCGTAATTTCTACAGCAATTCAAACAATGAGATAAACCACATTGTTGCTCCAAATCTTGACACAAACATATTGTTGCTCCAGGATTTGACAACCTGCCAAACGAGGTTCTGCTCAAAATCTTCAGCAACGTAGTCGATGAATTCCTTCTGCTCGGAGGGGCGGCTGCGGGCCACCGCCACCGCATCGTCCACAATCAGTAGCCTCCCCGGGGGCCGCCCGGGGCTCTACTGGTGGCCGCTGTCGACGTGCTGATCGTGTGCTATAACGCTCGCGGGGTGCCAAGCTCCCTTACGACGCCAAACTAGGCAGCAGTTGGACTATTGTGCACTATTGCACTATTGTGAGTAAGGATATATCACGTACTGTAATTTCTACAGCAATTCAAACAATGAGATAAACCACATTGTTGCTCCATATCTTGACACAAACATACTTGTTGCTCCAGGATTTGACAACCTGCCAAACGAGGTTCTGCTCAAAATCTTCAGCAACGTAGTCGATGAATTCCTTCTGCTCGGAGGGGCGGCTGCGGGCCACCGCCACCGCATCGTCCACAATCAGTAGCCTCCCCGGGGGCCGCCCCGGGGGTCTACTGGTGGCCGCTGTCGACGTGCTGATCGTGTGCTATAACGCTCGCGGGGTGCCAAGCTCCCTTACGACGCCAAACTAGGCAGCACTTGGACTATTGTGCACTATTGCACTATTGTGAGTAAGGATATATCACGTACTGTAATTTCTACAGCAATTCAAACAATGAGATGAACCACATTGTTGTTCCAAATCGTATATTTGACACAAACATGTTTGTTGGTCCAGGATTCGACAACCTGCCAAACGAGGTTCTGCTCGAAATCTTCAGCAAAGTAGCTGATGAATTCCATCTGCTAAGAGTGATCCCCGCCGTTTGCAGGCGCTGAAAGGTAGCGGCCTCTGACCACGCTGCCTGAATATTTGTTGCACTATTGTGAGTAAGAATATTGAATTCGGAATGAAGCGGTTCTTCGGCCCTTACAACTTAGACATGCAGACAGTGAAATCACGGCGCGAGAGGGCGGAGGATGGAGAGCAGACCGTGAGGGAACCGCATCCGCCAATTCACACCAGACTGCCCTTAGAGATCTTCCACATGATCATCGCATATTTGTGCATCAAAGTGATCCGCTCCATTTGCAGGCGCTGGAAGGCAGCGGCCTCTGACCTCGCTGCCTGCATATTTGTTGCACTATTGTGAGTAAGAATATATCACGTACTGTAATTGATCTCTTGAGTAATTTCTACAGCAACTCAAACAATGAGATGAACCACATTGTTGCTCCAAATCGTATTTTTGAGACAAACATATTTGTTGCTCCAGGATTTGGCAACCTGCCAAACGAGGTTCTGCTAAAAATCTTCAGCGAAATAGCTGATGAATTCCTTCTGCTTAAAGTGATCCCTGCCGTTT
>NW_023144628.1:12505829-12555943 GCF_012932325.1 Thrips palmi
TTTGAGACGGTAGTGACGACGCGCCGTGCGGAGTCGGGACAGCCGCTGCTTATTATAACACGCCGCTCGGAGTTTTTTGGTGGTGACGCGGTCGCCAATTTCGTGAGTGAGAGGTGGCCACGTTTCAGGCCTCGGGCTCAACTTTACTTCCCTGCGCAGGGTCAGGCCGATCGTGGGATCGTTCCGACGATGATACTTCGGATGGATTAGGGTGAGTCAATCCGAATCTTGCCTACACCCCGCGCGGGCCGGGCGCGGCGCGGCGCCAGCGGGCCTGCGGCGGGGCTGGGGCTTGTCCCCACTACGATGACTGTACCCTCCGCGTCCGCGGGGCCTTTTCGGGTGGGGGTTAGCCCCACCACGATGAAGCTCTCAAACAGATAGCTTTCCCAAAGACTCGCTAATTTTTGTGGACGACTGCTCCCAAGAATGTTCTGATAGTGAGGCCGTTTTGAAGCTTGCCACGCGCGGTATTCATCACGATCGGAAATCGGTTAGTTCTCTGTCTCCATAACCTATATTACAAGGGCAGGAACTTTCGAACTCTTTCTCTCAATTCCAATTATTTTGTCCTTTTTCGAGCGCTTCGCGATCGCACGCAAATCGGTGTGTTCCTGCGGCAGTTTAGCCCGACGGAACTGGCGGCAGTATCTGGAGGTATACAACAGGGAGGTGGCCGACAAACCCTACCGCTATCTTTTTGTGGATTGCCACCCAGCCTCCACCGTGCCAGACGCCTTCCGCATTCGGACGCAAATTTTCCCAGACGACCCCGCCGTCACAGTCTTTTGTTCCGACGCGCAGATTCAGCATGCCCTGTCCGACGAAACGACGTCCTAGGCGTCACATGCCGTTACTGCGTGCTCTCCAGGCGGGACCTCCCCCTTGCGAAGGGCTATTATAAGAACGGCAGATGCTAGCTTTATGTAAACACTGTCCGAGTGCAGCTTAAACGTGCTGCACGGAAACCAGCCGATTTCGCCGCGCTGTAAAGCTAATCTGCGCAAATACAAGGCCGCGCTACGCCTTTTGGCGGCGCCCCACAGCCAGGTGCCCATTGCTCGAAAAAAGCGCATTCTTTCGCAGCGTGGTGGATTTTTGGGCGTGTTGCTCGGTTCTCTACTGAGTGGACTCCTGTCTAAACTCGTTTCAGCATGAAGCGCTGCCACATAATGAGTGACGCCCAGTTAGAGCGCCTTTTGGAAAAACAACCGGAGCAGGTGGGAGGGGCGATAGATATCGATGCTGAGCTGCGACTGCCGCGAGTCCACCAGCTCACAAAGGACATGTCAAACGTCCTAAAGTCCGATGATGTGGACTTGCTCGCCAAGTTTAGGGCAATGCAGGACGAGCTGCATGCGCTCTACGAGTGGTTTAAGCAGGGTGAGGATAAAAAGGGGGGTAACACAACGTCGGATACGCGGGCCGTTCCTCAGGTGCCAATTTGCCCCCCACCACCGCCGCCGGCGGTACCGAAAGTAATAAGAGGTGTGGCGTGGTATCTCAAGAGTGGGGCTGATAACGGCAGCAAGATTGGACAAAAGCTAGCCGATGGATTTATGGATATGATAACAACGGTTTATGAACTCTATGACTGCATGGTGGAGTCGTCCCTTGAGATTCGCGCCGTTTTATCGACTGAATCCGGCTCCGAGCTCATTTTGATTTTGGAGCCGGAGGTCAGTGGGCAGAATAGTGGGATTGATTGCGAGGAGTAACTCCACCATGCAGTCATAAAGTTCGTACACTTCATTTTGCTTTTGTTTGTTTTAATTCCTTGTTTATATTCTTTGTTTTATATTCCTTATATATTCTTTATATTTATGTTATACTTTATAATTATGTGTATTTATAATTATATTCTTGGTTCCTTATAATCCCTTTATCACCTATATATTTCTTGTGTTGTTTTTTCCTGTTAAGTGTTACGTTTTTATATAATGTTTTTTATTTATGTATACAAAAATAATTATATTCTTTGTTTCTTATATTCTTTGTTTCTTATATTATTATATGCATAATGATATTTTGTTATTCCCATGTTTTAAATAAAATAGAAACATAAAAAAAGAGAATAAAAAAAAAAAACAAAAAAATGCTGTGTTATTTCCTCGCCAAGTGTTGCATTCGAAACCATTTGGCGGGTAGATAGTGCTGTAGATCTTTGGTTCACATCGTGGAGAGAACGAGACACACCCCCAGTCGACCTCTTGCTGAGCCGCCCTCGAAGGGGTAAGAGCATCTTGTCATTATTGGTGGTGGTGGTGGTGGTGGTGGTGGTTGGATGTGAACCGAACCCCGCACGGCCCGGGCGCGGCGCCGGCGGGGCTGCGGCTTGTCCCCACTACGTTGACTGTACCCTCCGCGTTCGCGGGGGGCTTTTGGGGTGGGGGTTACCCCCACCACGATGGTCTGTGAGTGTACCCTCCGTACCCTCCGGAAACTCTGGGGTACACCATACTACTAGTGGACCCTAAAACATTACGTAGGAAGCGCTAAGGACGCCTACCCGCGTCTATACGCCTTTAATCAAGACAAACTCAATGAGGAAAACCTTGATGCATTCTTCCGGCCTCTGTTCGATTTATATGATTTGTTGAAGGAAAAACTTAACCTTAGGTGGGCCGACAGTGCGAATTTTGCTGCAGATTTCATAAAAATAATCGAGACCTTTAACAAGTCACGTGCTGAACAGTTGGGCCCGAATCCTCACAAGCAGACAGGCACTCTGGTTTTCTGGTGGCTTATCAAGGCGGAAACGCCAAAGCCAGCTTTCCAAGCTTTCGATTTAAGGTCATTCTTTAGGGACGCTAAGCAGGGTTCACGTATTGACGGCTGGCACGACCTGCTTAGTGGCGCCGTCGTAACCGTAGCAGCTAGGGTCCAAGAGCATGTACATCGGTACAGTCGCCTGCCCAGCCTGCAGTTGGAACGTCATGTTTGGATCTGGTGAGCATTAAATGTTATATTGGAAACTCTGTGTCTCGGTTGTCCTTTAACCCCGAGTACAAGGATAACAGCCCCACGTACACATCTGGACGCCTGCAGTTTCCACAGCAGGCGGTGCGGCTGCATGTGGGGGCAGCCCTTCCGGTCCGGCCTACCCGATGAGGAGAACGGACGATATAGCGTCGCTTCCCCCAGCTTCACAGAGACGCACTTCGCTAATCTCTTACAATATCTCGCGATTTCCGCGGGGCAGCGCCTCCTTCGAGGCGTCGTTGGATCCGTCAATCTTGGCGGCGACGAGCTGTAACCGTTGGACGGTTCCACATTGGAAGCGGGCCTGCGACCTACTCGGTGAAGGCGAAAGTGCGGTCTTGTACGAGTTGCACTGCGATGCACTTACACAGGCGCGGTCATTGGAATCGGAGCCGCGGTCACGATTGCGACCTCCCCAAGGAAGCCTGATACCCGTCTGGTTGAGTTGGCCGAAAAGATAACTGTACTCGGCAAGCATACACAACAGTGTATCTTCGCGACAGTGTAGGGTCCGGTCCAGGTGGACTGATAAATGTAATGAGACCTCCCTGGAGAGTGCCAAGGCGATAGCGATGCAACTTTATAATGCACTTTATCGCAACGAGAGGCGAGGAGCCTGTATCCTTCCATCCTCCTCTTCCTCCGGTTCTCTCTCTCCACCTGCGGTCATCACCCCCTTTTGGTTGTGGGATTATAAATACGAGTCCTGCGCCCTGCGAGGCCAGTTCGACTCCAGCCTCCGTCCACTCGCCACTGACCTGTACACCAGCCTGTGCCATGGCCTGTGAGTAAAGTGTAACTTCTCTCCACTGACTGTGTTCTCATTTACCCCTACACCAATGGTATTCCTCATAAACAGAACGAATACAATTGGTGGCAGCGGTAAACTAAAGATTTAGGCGTCCAACGGCCCGTTCAGCTCCCATGCTTAATGGCAGTTGACGCGCCGTGGACCACTCGAAGCCTCCGAATGGAACCCCTCCGCCATGCCCACGATTGTAGTGCGCGCGTTCCGTTACCGCTTGGTCCAGCCCACTAGAGAAGGAGTTTTGGAAACGCTTTTGCAATTAGGGGAGCCGTATGTACTGATTGACCCCTGCCCTTCAACACCGCCGTCCACGCAAGCTATGCCTTCCTTGCCAACCTCAACTACGTCGTCTTCGACGACCACCTCTGCGCCTCCAACAGCTGCCCACTTGTCAACATCGACACCGCAACCGACCACGCCTTCCACCACGAGCCGGGCGGCGCAGCCTAGCTCGCGTACAACTTCGACCACGAAGAGGCCGACAACAACAACCGAAACGACAAAAACCGAAGGTACTGTTCCAACAACTGCTCTTTCAGCCGCCCATCGTTCACGCACGCCGCCCCCCTCTTCCACGACGGCCGAGCCCAGACTAGTGACCCAGTCCGCCTCAACGACCGGCGCGCCCAGCCCCGCGCCCAGGAACCAACCGGTTTCAACCAGCGCCGAGCCGGCGACCTCCAGCCCGTCGTCCGCTCCCGCTGGGCGGCCTACCTTCCCGGCGCTCCGAGAGGATGTCTTCGGGACAACCGAAGCGGGTGACGTCCCCGGTCGACGCCGCCCACCGCTGTCCTTTGCGGACCCTTTCGTCACTGTATCGACAAGAAAGCCAGCCTTCGCGTGGGACCCGTTTAAAAGAGAAAACACTGTAAATAATCATAAGAAATCATTTATTAATGTGCCAGTTTTGAAGCCACTGTTTGAGGAAAAACCAGACCCAGAACAGTTCCCCGATTTTCCAAAGGAACTCAAAGAAAACCCAGACGCCGATGTCGACGAAACATTCGACGACGGTCATTTAAAAATTCAAGCCCCCATACAAGGCGACCCACACAAGGCCCCTGACTCCGTAGTGATTCAGCCGGACTCAGTGGTGTTGAATGAAATGAAGGCCTCCGGGCTGTATATTCGCTGGCAAAAGCCCGGCGCCCGTCGTAAACGTGCCATCGACGCTCTCGGAGAACTGGGACGAAACTGGTTCGGAACAATGAGCGCAAGTGATCGCGTTCAAATTAACGATATGTTCGCCAATTTAGAGACAAAAATTGGCGCCTTAAAAACAGTGGCTGATAGACAACTAACTTTTGCTAATTTAAGTTTGACTAGGCTAACTATTCATGAAAATATGATTGCGAAATTGGCTGAGTTAGAAAAATTGGACTTACAAACTATGATGACCAACGTAGCGATGGTAAATGACTTTGCATCTTCTATGCGAACTATCCAAAGTGTCATATCAGAAGTGAGAACAGAAGTCCTTGCTTTCCTAACGGCTTATCAATTTGCATTTTCAGAGAACGCCCCTCAGCCCAAATTTCATTGATGCAGACGTATTTTCAACCCTGTTAAAGACCTGTCAAAGACCTTGCTCCTGGCATCGTCTTGCCTGTTATCCTTCTCATGCAAATATTGATTTTTACTATAAGAATGCAAAGGTAGTGCCAGTATTAACGGAGACCGCACTCCTATTAAATGTTCATCTCCCATTAGCAGTTTCGACACGCCGCTTTAAACTTTACGAGGCACAAGGATGGCCTCACAAAATTAACGACAGTGACATTTTCACTTACTATATGCCTGGAACGCAGTACTTAGCAGTTGACGAGACCCACAGCACTCACCTCCTTTTGACCCCGACTGACCTCAATGCCTGTGACTTCCGACAAGCCGGCGTCTGTCATCCTACGGTGGCAACACTGAAATTCGAAGGGTGAGACATCTCACCAATTTTCGGCGATACAAAACGTATCACCGAAAAAATGGTCGTACATTCATGTATCACCGAAAAAATGGCGTACACGCATGTATCACCGAAAAAAGGGTAGTACAGAAATGTATCACCGAAAAAACGGTGAGACATGAGCGAGATTGGCCCTTGTTTTCCTGGGGAAGTATCACCCTTTTTTCGGTGATACATTTGTGTACGACCTTTTTTTCGGTGATACATGCGTGTACGACCATTTTTTCGGTGATACATGCGTGTACGACTATTTTTTCGGTGATACATTTTAGTATCACCATTTTTTCGGTGAGACAGTTATGTCTCATCCCTCAGAGAGTGAGATGTATCACTATTTGATTTTCAGTGAATACAGAAAAAGATGAGCTGCTCCCTGGCGCTTCTCCTGTCCAAAGAACAGGATGTACGAGCGCTCTGCGAGCCCCACTACATCGTAAACCCGCGGCCAAGTTTTGTCAGTTTCCGCCAAGGAATGACATGGGCTTTCAACCTGCCCGAGCCGACCCGCATACGAATCGCCGACGTGAACGGTCACTACAAGAAGACCAACATCTCCGTCCTGGGAAGAAACGGTATCCTCCACCTTGAACCGTTCACCTTTGCCGAAATCGACGGAAAGGCGCTCTTCTCCGGGTCTACGTGGACAACGCAAGTGGAACTGCACAGCGACGTCGTCATCCCAGATTTGACAGTCCCTGTGCCAGTCCAGTTCCTGGCCAACAACTCAAGACGACTGGCGCTCATTCAAGAAATAACTGACGCCCTAGACTTATCGAAAGGACAAGGACTTGAACAAGGCGCCCGACTTTCGGAAATTCAGACGATTTTGAGCCAGCCTTACTGGTACGACTGGTTACGACCACTAAAAGCACACAACGTATGGGGTACAGTGATGTCGGTCATCGTCGTCTCGCTTTTAGTTTTGATTGTATATTGGAAATTATGCGGAAAACGGGTTACAACGGCTGTAGTTCAAAGTGCAGGCATACCTTTGTTGCCAAGATTCAATAGACAGCCCCGTGTTTAGCTGGCACTACTGCATACCTAGCCTAACCATACCTAATCGCTTTCTTTCAGCTTTGAATAACGCTGTCAATCTGTTGACAGGTAACATGGCGGCTTGTTAATTTTATGTACATTCTCTCACCAAAATTGTTGCTACCCAGCAGTCGACACTGGTACGCATACTGAATTCATGTTACCATCCCGATGTCAATAATGAGAGTTGTTATTGTAATGCGTATTTTTCATTAACCATCATTACAATAGGTTAAACAAAAAAAAAATTGTCTCTTCTTTGGTAATGGTTGTTAATGAAACTTTAAAGATTTTTTTTGGAGAAGAAGGGAGGGGTGATGTACTCGGCAAGCATACACAACAGTGTATCTTCGCGACAGTGTAGGGTCCGGTCCAGGTGGACTGAAATGTAATGAGACCTCCCTGGAGAGTGCCAAGGCGATAGCGATGCAACTTTGTAATGCACTTTATCGCAACGAGAGGCGAGGAGCCTGTATCCTTCCATCCTCCTCTTCCTCCGGTTCTCTCTCTCCACCTGCGGTCATCACCCCCTTTTGGTTGTGGGATTATAAGTACGAGTCCTGCGCCCTGCGAGGCCAGTTCGACTCCAGCCTCCGTCCACTCGCCACTGACCTGTACACCAGCCTGTGCCATGGCCTGTGAGTAAAGTGTAACTTCTCTCCACTGACTGTGTTCTCATTTACCCCTACATCAATGGTATTCCTCATAAACAGAACGAATACATAACAAACCAGACGGGAATGCTCACCACGACAGCGGGCGAGCAGGCCAGCATCCTAGACATTACGGTGAGGGCGCTCAAAACGCACGAGATAGACCTCAGCCATCTATCAAACATTTTGCACCTCCAAATTCTGCCAATTTTGGCCGATATGCCGGAATTTGGATCGGCGGTGCGGCAGATTCATACCGCCGTGGCCGCCACGCAAATGGAGGTGAGAAGATTCATGGCGGCTTGGCACCTGGCGAACACGGAACACATACTGTCGCCGTATGTGATCGATCCGACTAGGTTCGCGCAGGTATTAAATGCATTAAAGGACTTCCTAACGGGGGACCTAAGCCTGCCCGTGGAAAATATCAACTCCACCACCGTGCATTACTACTATGCGGCCACACGGGTTTACCCGATGTCCGCAACGGTACGACTTATATGCAAATCCACCTTCCGTTAGTGCTCAGATCCAGGAAGGTGACGATATACGAGGGCGTGAGCTGGCCGCACGTGACGAAAGAGGACTCGTCAATCTTCACGTACTTCGCGCCTGAGACGAAGTACATCGCCACCGACGAGTCCCGCAGCATGCACATGCTGCTAACCGAGGAGGACATGGCGGCCTGTGACTTCGACAGGGAGTTAAAGGTTTGCCAACCAAAGGTCACCATGTATTCGGACAAGTTCAAGTGCGCCTTCGCCCTCCTCCAATCACGGACGGAGCAGGTCAACCGACTGTGCGAGCCATTCTTCGCCACAGAGCATCACACCAGAAAATTCTAAATTTTCATTAGAGACACTTACTGTTTTTAAAAGGCGTCTTCACTGGCGCTTCGACCCCGTGAATATTAGCATTCTAAATGGTCGTTTCTTGACGTGCACGCCCGATACCAAGGCAGCAAAGAATGGAGGCCCTTCCCCTTGAAATTGTTTTCCATATTATGACATTTCTGGATGTGACTAGCATTATTCAAATTTTGTCAACTTGCAGACGCTTTCGGCAAGCAGGGAAACACCACCTCGCCATTGCTCAGCCCGCGCTGAGCATTGACGATTTCCCACAGTGCATCACACCAGAAAATTCTAAATTTCCATTGGAGAGACACTGTTTTTAAAAGGCGTCTTCCAACACTGGCGCTTCGGCCCAGTGAATATTAGCATTCTAGATGGTCGTTTCTTGACCTGCACGCTCGATACTACCGGGCGATCAAATCACATTGTCAAGATTTTGTGTAAGATGCTCACCCACACTATGACTCGAAAATTGCGCGTTCGCAATGTATCTGATTTGTGTTATCTTGCGGAACTAACACGTAAAAAATAAAGAAAACACTCCCTCTTCCGTCCAACGCGTGGGAGGCCTTGTTTTCCAACGCACCCACCGTCACGCACGACCACCTTTCTCATTTACAGCATTCTCGAGGGCTCGTCTATTGAAATCGATAAAATGTGGATTGTTTATTTGTCCCTCTATCAGATGGATCTGTTGGTGGGACGGCTTCGCCCACTTCACCTCCTCGACTCGATCCCACGCTGCCCTGCTGTTATGTTTGAGTTCCATGGCGATGCAGAAGCTATTATCTCTGCTGCAACATTTGACTGCACCAGCTGGGACCTGCGTGACGTCATGCTTTTTAATGTTACCCACAAGAGTGAGGGGGTTTCCCTGTTAGAGGGTATAGAACGCTGGTCTGTTGTTCAAAATCGCATCATCGATTTGGTGAGGGCCTCTGGGGCTCGTTTAGTTTTTCTGTGGGGAAGCGAACAGCACTGCCAATCCAAGTGTGGACCAAGTCCACGCTTCCTTGCGTCGACCTTTTTTGGTCCACGCTTCCTTGCGTGGACCAGCCTTGGTCCACGCTTCTCTGCGTGGACCACAGTCCACGCTTCTTGCGTGGACCACAGTCCACGCTTCTTTGCGTGGACCACAGTCAACGCTTCTTTGCGTGGACCACAGTCCACGCTTCTTTGCGTGGACCACAGTCCACGCTTCTTTGCGTGGACCACAGTCCACGCTTCTTTGCGTGGACCACAGTCCACGCTTCTTTGCGTGGACCACACTTTGGTCCACACTTCCTTGACTGACACGGACACAGACTGTGCGGAAAACTGACACGGACCAGACTGTGAAGCGTGGACCAAAAACGTGGTCCACGCAAGGAAGTGTGGACCAAACTGTGGTCCACGCAAGGAAACGTGGACCAACTGGTCCACGCAAGGAAGCGTGGACCATAAATGTCGACGCAAGTGAAGCGTGGACTTGGTCCACACTTGGATTGGCAGTGAGGCCAGCGTCCTTCGGGCCATTCCGGGCTTTGCTTGGCCTGTTGTAGATTTGCAAGTGACTGCTTGCTCCTCCGAAACCTGCCTGTTACCATTTCGGGGGATTTGTGGAACAACCCGGGGAATGCTTAATTGGTTTCTGAGGCGTCCAAATGTGGCGTCCAGACGGTCGGTCCGGATTCAGAGAATCTTGCCCACGGAAGCAAAAGGGGCGGAGCCAATAGTCGAACAGACTCAAGATGGCCCCCTGTGACCTCACAGCCAGAAGGCGGCCGGCCTTGCAGCCGGCCCCAAATCCCCCAAGTGTGAGGCATTGCCAGCAGTGTAGAATGTTGCACTGCTGCGCTTATTGTAAGTGTCCAGGTTCCGCCTCCCGCTCCCGTCTCCCTCGACGAGCTCCGTCGCAGGCAGGCGGAAGCCCTGCGCCCACTGGAGATTGCAGCGTGGATTATTTTGGAGAAATGTTTTCATGTACAGACAGCGACGCTGCTTCGGCCTCCAAAAGGCGCAGCCGGAAACTAACTATATTTGTTAACCGACCAATTACCCATCCTGCTGAAAGGGGAGACGTAGTTCGATCAAGATTATCTCTTAGGTCCTGCCTTCAAACTATTTTCCTCCAGGCCTTTCCAGGACGCCCGAAGCTTTCGCTTGAAGTTTTCGTGCACGCCAAATCCATCCGGTGCGGAAAACTTCGGGAGAACAGCGCGAACTTCGGTGCCTGCGCGACGCCCGTAGTGAACGATTCATGTCTCTCTTGCGACTGCTAGTAGCGTTCGGGTTGGCTCCAGACTCAAACCTAGAACCTAAAGTCTAGCCAAACAGAACGCCGCAGTGACAGGCCAGCCTCACCCCCGTCTAGCGGTCCTGACCGCCGTGGTGGTACACAAAAAATGTCATGGGACATTTTTTGTCCCACGATTTATGCAATTTTAAGCACATCCGACGCTGATACAATTTTGTTGCCGTCTGGCGACACATTTTGTCCGACGCCTGCTGCGAATTGAACTTTCACTAGACAATTTGTCCCGCCTGGCAGACACAAAATTGCGTTACCACCGGATGTGCTTAAAATTGCATCGTTAATGGGACAATAAAAGTCCCATTACATTTAGTGTGTAGCCAGACATCACACCACTCTGCGTAGTCACACCCCACACCGCACAACATAGTGCCGAGAGGGCGAGATTCCAGACAGAATTCCCAAAAGGGTCTCTTTAACTCCAACATCTGTAGCCCTAATCTCAATTAACTGTAACCTAGAAATAAAACCTTGCCTTTTAAAAGGGAAAAAGCCGCCGGCATACCCAAATCAACGTTATTGTAATTGCAAGTGCAACATGTAAAAAGACCAATAAAACTCCTTCGAAAAGGAAAAAAAAGTAAAGGAGGTCTACCACTTTGCGCTGAATAATCTTCTTGATTTCCGCATGCGCCCATCGGCGACAGAGAAAGCAAGCATCTAGGCTCCTGTCTCTTTCTTTGATGGAGGAAGAGACCACTCTTTGACCACTTTCTGACCGCCGTGGTGGTAGGCAGCCCATCACACTCCTCTGCGTACTCAAACCCTGTTCAGGCGTCTGCCCGGAAAGAACGATTCCAGGTCCACCGTTTTGCGGTGAACAAATTTCTTGGTTTCTGGTTGCGCCGATCGGAGACAGAGAAAGCGAGCGTCTAAGCTGCTGTCTCTCTCTTTGATGATAGACGGAGAGACCGCTCCTTGACAGTGACGCTGTTTTCGTCTCCCAACGCGCAGAAAGAAACCGAGAACTTCAGTCACCGACCGACGACACACACGACGAGAGACAAGATTCGATCTGAAGAAACTTTCAGTCCCGACTTCGAACTTTTATCCTCCAGGCCTTTCCAGGAGGCCCGAAGCTTTCACTGGAAGTTGTTATGCACGCTGAGTGTATCAGGCGCAGTGAACTTCAGAAGAACAGCGAAAACTTCGGTGCCTGCCTACGCCCAGAATGGCCTGGCGAAAAGAAGTTAGATGACTGGTCCCAAAATAGTGATCGACCCATGTCTCTCTTGCGAGGGCTAGCAGCGTTCGGATTGGCTCGAGACTCGAACCTAGAACCTACTGTCTAGCCAATCCGAACGCCGCAGTGACAGGCCAGCCTCACCTCCGTCTAGCGGATCACACGCCTCTGCCTCGATGTACCCAAAATGGGAGTCTGAAACCAGGCCTATTTTCACCGCATCAGTGCAACGCGCTCAGAAATGCCCAGAGAACTGCACTGATGTGAGGGAAATGCGACTGTTTCCAGAACTCACCTCTCTCAGGGCACGAAGCGATCAAAATTCTAGGCTTTCGAGCACAGACACTACAATAGCCGCACTGTACTCGGCAAGTATACGCAACAGTGTATCCTCGCGACAGTGTAGGGTCCGGTTCAGGTGGACTGATAAATGTAATGAGGCCTCCCTGGAGAGTGCCAAGGCGATGGCTGCCTGCAACTTTGTAATGCACTTTATCGCGAACGTAAGGCGAGGAGCCTGTATCTTTCTTTCCTCCTCTTCCTCCGGTTCTCTCTCTCTCTACCTGCGGTCATCACCCCTTTTGGTCTTGGGATTATAAGTACGAGTCCTGCGCCCTGCGAGGCCAGTTCGACTCCAGCCTCCGAACACTTGCCATCCCTCTGTGTACCAGCTCAGCCATGGCCTGTGAGTAAAGAGTGACTTCTCTCCATTGACCGTGTTGTCATTTACCCCAACACCAATGGTATTCAACACTAGACAACGAATACAGCACGTTGAACAAAACCCTAGGTTCCTACACTCTAAATGTAGGGTGCCCAGTAACTGGGCGCCTTTGTCGCCTGCCCCACTTTATGGGCGCCAAATGTCGCCAGTTTCTGGGCACCTTTGTCGCCTAGTCTGGGGACAAACCTAAGGAACCTGCCTTCACCCATGGTCAGCAGCGACTAAGGCCAAAGTGCCCAGTATCTGGGCACCTTAGTCGCCCAGAAACTAGACACCTTGTGCATGCTCTGCCATGGGAGAGGGCCGGTTACTGCATGATTAGTCCACCCCGATGACTGGGCGACAAAGTGCCAGAAACTGGGCGACATTGGCCCCCTGGAACATGGGGCAGGCGACAAAGGCGCCCAGTTACTGGGCACCCTACATTTAGAGTGTAGCCGCACGTTTTAGAGACAGAGATGGATTCTCAGTTTGAAGAATTGCAAGTGGAGTACCCTTCCTTTCTGACGTTGGTAGGAGAGGCCAGAAAGCCCTCTCCGTATGCATTATGTGGGCCCATTGCTACCGAGGCACCCAAAAACGTTTTCGGAACTATCGGATTGTTGGCGAGGGTTTACATCTCACGCCCCTCTGGGAACCTCTTGTGATGGCTTTGGCACAGTCATGTTCGCCATCGCCCTGACATCGGCGGCTGTTTTTGGAGCCACCGCCGCTGTGGGTAGGGCGTGGCTGCGTCGCGCTCTACAGAAAAAAGCTAATTTCCGTTTGGTCTAAATTCCATGTTTAGATGGAATACACACACAGACTCATCCGTATCCAGCCCCCATTGAGTGCGGCGTGGTATCTCATGAGTGGGGCTGATAACGGCATCGAGCTTGGACAAAAGCTAGCCGATGGATTTATGGATATGATTACAACGGTTTATGAACTCTATGACTGCGTGGTGGAGTCGTCCCTTGAGATTCGCGCCGTTATGTCGTCTGAATCCGGCTCCGAGCTCATTTTAATTTTTGAGCCGGAGGTCAGTGGCGAGGTTGTCGTGATGCGGCACGCGGAGTTGCAGAGTGGTGATGCTGTTGGTGCGTTTGTCAGTGAGGAGATGTCAACGTTTCGGTCACTTGGGCTGAACGTCACCTTTCTCCGGTTGCTTCCTTGCAGGAGCGTATGCCGTCTTCACAACCGAACAGGAGTTGGAAAGTTTGACTCTAAGGGTCATGAGAAGTGTAAACGATCAAGACTACTTTGTGTCAGACATCTATGCCAAACTCAACGAAAGATACCCAACTCGTGGTGCAAAGTGAGTGAATCTGTCAACTTGATATACCTTGATATACCTTGAAATACCAGGACCCGTCGTCTCCATTCGGCATTGTAAAGAAATTGTCACCTATGTATGTAAACCAGCGGACCTATGACCAGAGATTTAATTCTCACGGTGCGTGGCCTGTGTCAATAATGTGTGACAAGGGTGACATGGTGGGAGCTGGCCTTTTTTACACAAAACTTGGGGATCGGGTGCAGTGTGCCTTTTGCGGCGTCAAAATTGATGGCTGGTACAGCAACTCGGATCCGTGGGTGCGCCACGCCAGGTCGAGGGCCAAGGAGCATCCCCCGACCTGAAATTGGCGCTGTATACGTTGTGTTTTTACGTGCGGAGTGACATCCGCGCATATGTTTTAACCGTGCGGGGGAGTCCTTTTGTAAAAAAAATGATGTTGATGCTGTGCAGGCCCCGCTGCCGACACCTCCGCCGGCCGTTGTGGAGCAGCCGTCTAGCTCTATAGATAAGAGAAAGTGTATCATGTGCTATGACAAAACCTTGAGTGTGACATTTCTGCCGTTTGCTCATTTATGCTGTTGTGATAATTCCGTTTCAAATCGTTCACAGGGTACCTCATTTAAAGAGGAATGCCGCCAGCACCTAAAATGCCGTCCAAGCGCCGCTCCGCGCTCCAAGAGCCATTAAACGGCGATTTCTGAAGAAAACTCGTCCTGGAATGGAGGACCGTAGCTACACTCAGGTGATCTTCCCCGCTCTGCTGGTGACAGCCAACGAAACCCTACTGCACATCGCGTGCAGCCTTCGCCTAGACCCGCATGTGAGGCATTGCCAGCAGTGTAGCAGTGCACTGCTGGAGGTAGTTGTGCGGGGAAACCCAAGGTGGCGGGACCGGACAACATCCGTGTTGGTCTTAAACCTCTAAAATGGAATGGGCTCCGGGGTTCTTTTTGGCCGATAATCATTAACCCGGTCCCTATCTGCACTGCTCAGAACGAAGGGAAACACCACCTCGCCATTGCTCAGCCCGCGCTGAGAATTGACGATATCCCACAGTGCATCACACCAGAAAATTCTAAATTTTCATTGGAGAGACACTTGCTGTTTTTAAAAGGCGTCTTCCAACACTGACGCTTCGGCCCAGTGAATATTAGCATTCTAGATGGTCGTTTCTTGACGTGCACGCCCGATAATGACGCCCTTGACGTCCTAATGGTTGTAGAGATGGACTACTTGCCCTATCGGCGTCAGCCGTACTCGTCTGCCGACCCTGAGACGCTGCAGGCCATCCGCAGCGGGCGGCTAGCAGTCAGCACGCCGTCCTACTGGCGGATCCTGGAGATGGCTGAAGAGTGGTGGTACAAGCCGGTGCCCCGGTCCCCGTTAACTAAATTCCATTCTTTTGTTGCGGGCTATTAGGGCATCCAGCGTGGCTGCGGTGCGGCGCGTGGATCTGCATCTTGTTGGCAGTGATCCAGCCGGCCCTCCCAGCCATCCGCGGGCGGCCCGTCCTGGGCGGCAGTCAATCGCCGCAAAACATCACAGCAGCCGCCATCGAGCTGCCTGATCAACTTGATGCGGGCTGCCTCTTCACGTTCAAAGCAGACTTTTACTACTCTTTGAGTGACTGGTTACTTGTGATTCGCTTGCACCGGGTGGACCGATACTTGGAAAAGATATAGTAGTGATGGTTGCTGCTACCCCCCAAGAATTGTGAAAGGGACTCTCCTATCCCACCAGAGAAGGGCGCATCTGAATCTAAAGGTTATCAATTTGAACGTACAGGGGCTGCGTTCGAAAATATCTGCAGAAATCGTACTTAAGCGCCACCCGACGAAGGACTGGCATCACATCGGCGGCCAGCAGCACCAGTGCAACACCTCTCCAGCCAGCCCGAAGACCCTCAGCCAGCTGGAGGCCCTGCCCGTACTTTGCCCGAGACTCTGCCCGGACTCTGCTCGACGCCGCCGCTAAGGGACTTAGCCGCAAACGCAGCACCGACCCCACCGCCGCTGTAGGACTTAGCCGCAAACGCCGCACCACCCCGAACTGCAGGTAGGCCCACGCGGCGGCACAGCGCCTTGTCAATGTTGTGACCATCGCTTAAGTGGGTTTCAGTCCACAGCCACCATCCGGGACTTTGCCGAACGCCGCATCGCCCCGAACAGCAGGTAGGTCCGCGCCAAGCCGCGCCGCGCTTTCAGTGTCAGTGTCGTGACCATGACCGCCGCTAAAGTGGGTATCAATCCGCAGCCGCCGCTATAACGCCCCCCACCTAGACGCTCACGACTCGCCGTCCGACTGCCACTCTCCTCGAGTCCGAGGCACAGGCCACCTCCTACCACCAGCTGCGCTCCCGACACTCGGTAATATGGAGCGCCCCTTCGAATCTCTCCCAACCGAAATTATTTTCCACATTTTCGGCTTCCTGAATATTGTTGACATAGTGCAACTAGGCTCGACAAATCGACGACTGCGCGACCGCGCAAAACAACTTGTGCACACAAAACCGAGACCAATTGAAATCGACGAGCTTCCACAGTGTGTTAGCCCGTAGGTGGGCGTAACCGACAAACTCCAAAGGCACCTTACTATGCTGAGATGTCTCGTCTAATATTGGAACATTGCAGAAGCACACATTTTTCATTAAGACGCACGCATTGTGCAGCACACGCTTGCATCGCTTGCCAGATCACAACCGCACCTTAAATTAATTTGCAGAATGTTGCACCAAGCGCTCAAACAAAAATTAAAAATTAATACTGTTTCGGACCTCTGTTCATTTGCGCACTCACTGGGCGTGAGACGCAAACCGAAATTTCATAAACTTGTTTTAGAAAGTTCGAAAGAGACTCTCACGCGTAGCTTTGCGCCCATCCCCTATTAAGTGGAGTATTAAGATTATCACCTCAAAAAATTATTATCCATTAGTTTTCACATGTCTTGTTTGACCGAGCCCCTTAAAAACAGTTTTAATCTTTTCTTAAGATTAAACAAACCAACTTTGTAGTTTGTCAGAATCTACATTAAGAAAGAGACGGGCGTGCCACACTTTGATGGCTTTATAACGGCCAAGGCCCCCAAAATTCACTGGCCGACTGGCCGCTTTAGAACCAATTTACAACTAAACAAAATCTTATCACAATAAAATTATTTTCAAAAACGTCTTAACCATTTCAGGTCATTTCCACATCGGAAGCAACCACCGCACACACACAGCCGGCCAAAAGGTACGACCATGACTCCAATTCGAGTCTCTATTGAGGCAAACGTGGCCTGTGGCAAGTCCACACTCCTTGACAACTTGGCGGGTGATTCCCAAATCTATACTATTAGGGAAAAGGTTGGACTGTGGAAGGATTTGGCGGGGATTAACATATTAGGAGACGCGCTGGCACAGGTCGATGCAGACGTAATAACAAACTTTCAACACCTTTGCTTGGCCACATCTTTTTAACCACACTACGACATGGGCGAAAAATGCAAATTAATTGTTTCTGAGCGATGTGCTCAAACCCAAAAACAAGTGTTTTGGAGGTTGTTAGTTGTTGGCAAGCAAAGGCCTGCTAAAACCATCGACCCACGCCACGCTAGAGTTTATCCTGTTTGACGCCCACGACCCCATAAATTCAAGATATCCGGATTTTTATATTTACCTGCGTTCTAGCCGCAAAGTGTGCTATGAAAGATGTCGGCGTAGAGGCCGCACCGAAGAGGCGGGATATACGCTGTCATTTTTTAAACATTTACACCGCCTCCACGAAGAGTGGATGGATCGGCTAGTAACCGATTTCCACGAGAAATGTGGTACTCCCGCTCCACGTGTCAAGGTGACACGAACACGTGCACTGGACAATCGGCCAAAAGTGGCCGATGCGCACAAAGGTGACCCCAAACACCTGCACCTCTTAGAAGTAAACAAGTAAACAATTACGATGCAGGTGCAGGGGTCGCCCACGCCTGGTAGTGTGCCAGCACGCGCAGCTCCAGCCGAGCTGCGCGCCGCGCCCAGGCCTCGCCCACTCAAAGCCCGATGCATATATGATGGGCCACGGGCCGAGGCGAGTTAGTTCAGCTCCGACTCTTGTCCAGTGCAGTGTTTGCAAGTCTGTGCCCCGAAGCCCTGAGAGTCAACAACGTGCGCTCCGAATAAACACCGCTTTTGTAAGTAGAAGTGTTCTCACTGTCAAGAACCCTAAGTGCCCCTAAGGACTGGCCCCTCTGTACTGTAACTGCTAGCAACCAACATCTACACAGACAAGGGAAACCAGGCTCCACAGTGGTGTCAGGTGTTTTCTGACAGTGTACGAGCGGCACGCGGCCCTCCTGCCTGGCAGGGCCGGGCACGGCACGGCACGCACTGCGAGCGGACCAACTCGACCAATGACTAGCTGCACAAATGGACTACAACGGAACTGACCTACGGACGCTGCTGGCCAGCTACCCGCTGGACGCGAAGAGAGAATACCCCCGTTTCGCCGTCATCTACCTGGCAAAAATCAACAACAGCACGTCTCAATTGAGCTTGGTGAATATCGTCGAGAGCATAAACCACCTGCTTTCGCGTTTCCACACGCACGTCGATAAGAAGTGGACCCAGGGAAGCTACAAGGAAACTTTCGTAACAGTCGGCAACTCTTTCAACGGACAATACGCAGCCGAGGACAGACCGCACATCTATTTTGTGGAAACAAGAGAGGTGATACTCAAGAGCCAATACCAAGGGCCTAACGACGTTTTCTGGTTTGACATTAAGGCCCTGACGAGAGAGTGCATCGTCCTCGCCCAAAGTCTCAACGAGACGGCCGTAAAAGTCGACCCACTCCTCAACAGAATCGCCCAGCATCGACGAGACAAGGAACAAGAAGAAGAGCGCCAAGCAGAAGAGAACCGGCGGCAGAAGGCAAAGGAAGAGCAACGCCGCGCAGCAGCACAAAGACAGCGCGAGGAACAGGAAGAAACGGAAGCCAGACTCAAACGATACCGACAGCAATTAGTCGACGCTGAACAGCACCGCGCCTCCACGCCAGGACACAGCCCCCAGACCAGTCCCCACAAGGGCCAGATAGAGCGGACAACCGAACAGACACCGATAGAAGACGATTTCACTGCAGAATTTAAACGTAAACAGGAAGATTACAAACGAGTAGAGCAGCAGATCGGCGCCCGACTACAAGAGGCACTCCGGCAACAACAAGAAAACAACAAAGAAACATCAGAGGCGCTCACCGCGGAGGAAGAACAGGCAAAACAGCTGGCGCTCGACCTAGCACTACAAGTAAACGAGCGAGAACTAGCGAGCCTGTACGCAAAAAGGGAGCAGCACAGGCAGAAGCTCGACCAGCTCAAGGCGGAATACGCACAGAAGATACAACATCAACAGCAAGTACAGTACCAGCAGCCTCGTCAAATGGAGGGCTCCATTTCCAATGCGGCTTGTATCAACTCCATTGATATCTACTCAGGCGACGGAGATCCGACGCCAATTACTGAATGGATCCAAGGAGTGGAAGATGCAGCCAATTTGGCACAATGGAACGATCGCCAGAAATGCCAAGTAGCTCGGCTCCGCCTCCGATCGTCTGCGCGCGCTCTACTTACTACTAATCCAGATTTGGTGCAATTGTGTGACTGGAAGGAATTTAAATCGCACCTGCTTGCAAGATTCAAGGAGCAAGAAACAGCAATTTCCCTGCACAACAAGTTGGGCAACTCCAGGCAACAAAAGGGTGAGACGGCCCGCGCTTTCGCAGTGAGGGTTCAGCAGGTAGCACAGCGGCTGAACGAAGCCAGAGGGCTTCCGAAAAACGAAAGCGAAAGACTGCTGAGACGGCGACTGCTTGAAGCAGACTGCTGCGCCGCTTTCCTGAACGGACTGCGCTCGGACATCCGGAATTTGGTGAGAGTGCAGGCACAGAAGGAACACGGCCTCGCCGATTTGATCCGCATTGCCACCTCAGAAGAGACCCAGCAAGCCGCAAACGGCGAGACACCAGAGCACTCCCTCGCGGCGCTGCAAATCAGCGACAGCCAGCAGCAGGACAATCGAAAGTGCTACAACTGCAATCGGCCGGGTCATTTCCGCAGGGACTGTACAGCGGCTGGCGGCGCGACGAGGTCACTGTACCAGGGGCCCCGACGCCCCGCGCCGGAACCGGTCCGCGGCAGACCGGCGGGTCAATGGCACCAGGCCAGCGCACAGCGCGGCCGGGCCTCCAGCCCACGCTGGGAGCCGCGGGGCCGGAGCACCAGTCCTCGATGGCAGCAACGCGACAATGGCGCGCGCCGGCAACAACGGCAGCGGTCAATGAGCCCAGGCAGGCGCACAGAACGAGACCAAGGTCAAGACTGGCGCAGGGAGCGAAGGCAGGTCACGTTCTCATCAGGCCGCCAGGGCGACAGGCGCCGTCCGGGAAATGCCAACGGAACGCGGAATGCGCCGCGGCCAAGTTCCAGGGGAAGATTCCAGCGGCGCTAGAAGAAGACGGAGAACCGGAACCGGAAGAGAATCAGATCAAAATTAACACAACCACCAATTTCGATTCGCAAAATTCCTGTGCCAATTTGGTCAGACTGGCAATAAATAGACAAAATTATTGGTTCCTGGTCGATACAGGAGCAGAAGTCTCACTAATCCTAGAAAAGTGTGTTGAAAAATACACACCGAAACCCGCCAAGAATATAAAGTCCGTCACAGGATCGGTAGTCCCAATCCTGGGAGAAGTTCAGTTGGAAGTTGGACGAGGCAGGCGTTCCCTGCTCTTTACATTCCTAGTTGCTTCCAACGAACTCGCAATAAGTGCAGACGCAGTCATTGGAATAGATTTTCTAACTCATCACAAATGCAAAATTGACCTAGAGAAGAAAACTCTGAAGAGCCCCGGGGGATTCTCAGCACAATTACACCCCGTTAAACAAGGTTTCGAGTACAGACTCGGCAACATTACCTTTAGGGCAGCAACTGGAGCAACGGAGGACGGTTTACCAGTTTGTAAAATGAAGACCTTCGTAATCAGCGACGGCCAGGAAGAACGCCAGGGGCGTAGGCCACCGGAACAACTCACAGTATGGTTCACAGCGGAAACGGAAATCCCAGCGTATACAGAAGCATTACTAACAGCCGCGACCAACGCGCCGATCGGACAACAGTATGTCATCGCGGCGGAATCACTCTCAAATCACTGCGCGGTAGGACGCCTGCTAACAAGGGTCCTAAGGAACCGCACAGTCCCAATCCTTCTCCTCAACGCGACGGCCCGGCCGGTACTGTACAAAGCCGGCCAGACAGTGGCCGCGCTCTGCTCCGCGCGCCGGGCCACGCCCAGCGACGTCGCCACAGACGGTGACGCAACGCGGCGCCCCGCCAACGCGGCTGGCACGGCGACCGGCCCACACCAAACAAGGCGGGACGAGGCCGGCCCCGCGCGGCCCCGCCACACCGGAGAAACGAGCCGTGCACTCCAAGCCACAGAGGACACAGGAGAAGCAACGCATAGACTTGCGGCTATGAAAATAAACAGTGAACTGTACCAAGAAGACGACTCGTACGAGCTGCTACCATTGGATTTAATACGAACAGAAAAGGATACGGAAACAAGGAAGACGGTGAGGGAACTAATTGAGGCAGTTCAGCTACCGCACCTGCAGGTTACAACAGCACAACAATTGCGCAACATTCTAATGGAATTCCAAGAACTCTTCGACTTATCACAGCTCGTCGGCGCTCCGAATTTTCGAGTGAGGATCCCACTCAAGACGCCGGAAGACCAGGCAATACGAGTACGTCAATACCCACTAGCGAAGGCACACATCGATTTTCTCAAGACAGAAATGAAAAAAATGGAGGAACTCGGAGTGGTCAAGCCATCCACTTCCGATTTCAACTTACCAATACTTTGTGTCAAGAAGGCCACACCGCCAGGACAGCCACCGAAATACCGGTGGGTCCTAGATGCACGGCAAATAAATCTTGCATTAAATGACAGAATCTACGTGGAAATTCCGCGGATACATGATGCACTGGAAAGCCTAGCTTTCAGTGAATATTTCACAACATTGGACTTGAGTAATGCATTCTACAACCTCAAGATACACCCACAGGACACTCATAAATTGGCATTTACAGTGCCAACGGTTGGAAAGATGGAACTGTGTCGTTTACCTCAAGGTTTGAAGACCTCATCTTTCCAGTTCCAGTTGTATGTCAACAAAGTTTTGACAGGCCTAATCGGCTCGCGGGTGGCCTGCTACCAAGATGATATTATAATCTACAGCAGGACGGAGGAAGAACACCTAGAAAGCTTGAAGCAGGTACTGGAGAAACTCCACAAAGAAAACCTGCGGCTCAACATTGCCAAGTGTGAATTTATGGCTACAGATGTAAAATTTTTAGGGTTCAGGGTATGCAAGAAGGGCATATACCCCAACCCGGAAAAAGTAGAAGCGCTGAAGAAAATCAAAACTCTGCACAACGTCAAAGAAGTGCGCAGTTTTCTAGGGGCCCTGAATTTCTTTCAGGCGCACATCCGCAATTTTTGGACAATTGCGGAACCCCTAGTCGCCCTCACAAGGGATGACCCCGCGAAGAAGAAAAGGAAGGGGACAACCAATACGGCAGCCACACGGAAAGCAGCAAAAGTGCCGTTCTGCTGGGGCAAGGAGCAACAAGAAGCTTTGGATTACCTGATCAAAGCGCTCACGGAAGAGCCCGTCCTAAATCATTTCCCCAGATTTGATCAACAGTTTATTCTCCACGTGGACGCCAGCAATTATGGCGCAGGAGCAGTGCTACAGCAAGACCGCGAAGGGAAACCTTGCGTGATCAGCTACTTCTCCAGGCTTTTCAACAGTGCGCAGCGCAACTACACAGTGCTTGAGAGAGAAGCACTCGCACTGGTAATGGCACTAAAGCACTTCACCCACTATCTGCTCGACTCTTATCTGCCGGTAAGGGTGCTCACGGACCACAGAGCACTACTTTTCCTGCAAAGCTTCAATGAACCAATGAGCAGAATAGCTCGGTGGGCCCTTTTCATCAGCCAGTTCAAACTGGAAATAGTGGCAGTGAAAGGAGAAGACAACGTGGTGCCCGACTTCCTGTCAAGGGTAATTAGATCTATCGCTAAAAGGCAACAAGATGAGCTAGTGCCTCACAACCCTGACGTAGCAGACCTAACCCCCTACCTATGGGACACAGCTTACGTTAAGGTGCACCAGCAGCAAGACGACTTTTGCCTCTCCACGATGAAGAACCTGCAAAATGCAAGTAAGAAAGAAGAACTTGCCCACAAATTTGCGATCGGGCAAGATGGTTTGCTGTACCACACCTCTACTCATTACCAGCTCTGCGTACCAGCATCACTTCGGCACTATGTTACAAATTTGTGCCATGATGTCAAGACAGCCGGACATTACGGCCTCAAGCATACGGTACAGCGCATTCGACGCAATTTTTGGTGGCCACTACTGTCCAAAGATGTGGAACAGTACATCAAGACGTGTGAAGTTTGCCAAAAGCACAATCCAGGTGGACGCAAAGTAGCAGAAATGGTCCCCATGCCGATCCAGTCTGCGCCGTTCGAACGCGCCCACCTGGACCTCATAGGGCCATTGCCGAGAGACATTGACGGCAATCTGCACATCGTCTGTTACATCTGTGCTTTCAGCAAGTTCCTCATTGTCTTTCCGACGCCAACAATGGACAGTTTTACAGTCGCCACAGGCTTGGTGGATCATGCCTTCTCCAAATTCGGGCCACCTAGGGAGCTGGTTTCAGACCAGGCCCCGCAGCTGATAGGGGGCGTACTGCGTCAGGTCACCGACCTGCTTGGCGTGGCAAGACTGAAAACTACAGCTTATCATCCACAGAGCAATGGAATAGCAGAACGGTCTCATAAGGATCTAATGCGAGTACTGCGCACGCTTATCAGCGAAGACCCCCTGACATGGAGCCGTCACGTGCAAATGGCAGCCTTCGCGCACAACACAGCGATCCATACTTCCACGGGGGAAACCCCATTCTTCGCTGTGTTCCTGCGCGACCCATATCTACCGGAGGTAGATTTGTTCCAGCAGCAGCCATTGTACACAGAAGACTACCCCCACGTCCTGATGGCGAAGATGAGGGCCACCTACAAGAAGATACTCCAGGAGCTGCATTCAGCTACAACGAAGAGGGAAAGCTACTACAATAAGAAAGCAAAACCAACGGAATTTCAAGCAGGAATGAAAGTATTTCTACGAAGGGACCACATTGAAAAAGGATCCTCCAAGAAGCTATTGTCTAAATTTCAAGGGCCCTGGAGAATCCTAGAAATGACCAGCAAAGTCAACGCAAAAATTCGGTTAATCTTCCCCAAGAACACAACTGACGCAAAGCCAAGAATTGTCCACATCAACCGCCTGAAGCCAGCGCCCGACCGACTTCAACCAGACGGAAGCCTGTATGCAGGCCAGGAGAAACTACTGTGCCAAGACGACGACGGATCAACACAGGAAGCGACAGACCGGACAACAGACTCCGATCAAAAGACGGACGGCGACGGAAAGGTTCAAGGAAACGCCGGACCCAACGGGCTTGCCAACGAGCCAAACAAGACGGACCCTAACCTCGAAATGAAAAACGAAGACCACGGACGGGCACTTAGAAGCAGAGGGCCAGTGAATGATTTACCATGGGTTTCAGCAACAAAACGATTGTAATTAATTGAGCATTGTTGCGCCTTTTTCTCACTAGGGAGAGCAAAATGGAAGGACTGCCGGCAAGACTCAATGACGTAACGGAAAGCCTCCCGACGCGCCCGGGGGATGAAGTGTACGAGAGGCAGAATGCACTATTCAGGGCTGTCGTGCTTGATCGCCTGAGTGCTGACGCCCCGGAAGAGGACCAGGGCATCATTGAAGACCTCCCACAGATGGTTTCAATTCTTGTAAACCTGTTGACGGCGGTACTGAGGTCGCTGATACCAACAAGGAGTACCTTCAACACGCTTGTGGATAGTGTGGCCTCCGTCAAGAGGCTAATACAATCAATCATGACCGGACCGAGACGGACAGGACTACGATCACGCACGGCCGACGACCCTCCTCTACCGGCAATGGACTACCGGGGGCCCCCGATGCTACTGATGAAAACGAACGCCGACGCCCCGACACTGCTACCGATGTGGCGCCAACTGATTGAAGCGCTACTCGGACTGAACTTCCCGGACCACGAACTGCTAGACTTACTTCGTGTCCAAAGGATGCTCGAACTGACACGATGGGAGGGCCTACCGAACGACGACCAAGGACGTACCTTGCCGCCTGTGGACGACGCCGGTTGGAACATCCCGGGGCCATCCTCGGGAACCGACTACCCTCAGAGAATGCACCCTGTTGGCAACAACCAGGGCACGGTGGCGTTCTCCAAAAGGGGATGAATGCCCTGTCCAATAACCCGCCCACGGCCGCTTGACCAGACGGAAGACTACTACGGAACAGCACGAATGGACAAAGACTTGCCATACGACAGCTGCGACAGCGAGGTGGAAGTCCTAGAGCAACGAGCACCAACAGACTTCGCGGAAACTAAGACGGGAGAGACTCCAAGCCAACAGCGCAACCTCACGGACGATATACAGAACTATATATATCAGGAAGAGAGCGATGTGGACATAATGGATCGGCGGACTCCAATTTACGTTTACGACGGACCAGAAGCCATCATAACCGAATTTCACCCAGAAAACTTGGAGGAGAGACTACTTGCCGGACCACCACCCGCGGTGCCTATCGAACCACGAAGGCCGCGCCCTCTGCAGGAGACACTAGTGGCCTACATGGAGCATGGGCATCGCCGAGCCATGGAACTCGGGCATGCAAACATCCTAGGAACACTGGACAAACTGGTCCAGCTCATAGATGTTTTACGAGCAAGCATGCTCCAGACTGCCATACTGACGCCTGTCACCTACGTGACACTCGAAATTTTGCGCGAAATACTGAAGAGCATAGCAGAAGGAGAGGGCAGAAATGATGTCTACGTGCGAGAGCACGCAGACTTACCTATACCAACAATTACGGCAGAAGTCCTCATGGCCAGTGTGGCAGAACTTCCGGAGAACGCCCTCCGCAAGTTACAGAAGTACGTGCGCGCTTTGGCCCACGTAGGTTTCAACCGGTATGCCATGATGGCCATCAGCAATGCCCATACGCTGTTCCATGTGGCGACTCCGGCCAACAAACAACGGCTTCAGCAAATACCGGACATCAGCGACTCAGACACCCCCGGACGAGAACCGACTCGACAAACCGCCAGCAATCAGGAGACACCCACATACGACCAGACAGTAGAACCGACGCCACAATCTCAGACAGCACCATCACCCCAACTACCGGCAGAGGCAGTGCCTGAAATACCGATGACCACATCGCAAGAGAACCTGAAGGAAGAAATGCCAGACGCGCAGGAGCAGATTCCGCCAGCCGTCCCAGCCTCCCCCCCACATCAACTCGACCAAGAAGGGAACCGCCCAGAAGAGCCAAGGCCTCCACAGGCCCGCCGTTACAGAAAACGGCGCCCCGAGTACACCCACCATATGGACCTGCGCAGCAAAGCGCGCCCGAGACGAGTGACCAAAAACGAAAAACGCTAAAACGTGGCATTCCTTTTCCACAGGCCCCGACGGACGGACAGTCTACGTGACAACACGGACGCTCAGCATGTGCGGCATTTTGAGTTGCGTCCTAACATGCGCTCTCATAATAGCCGTCGTGCTCGTGGCCGGAGGTACGAGCGGCTGGACGAGCATCACGACGGAACCAGCCCACAATGGTACCGTGCTCCATCGCGTCACGAGAGCAACCCCGCCGAAGACCAGCTCAGCCAAGTCACCCGGACCGCCTACAACAACGACCACAACTACCACTACCACCACTACGACGACTACGTCAACCTCCGCTCCGCCCTCGTTGACCTCCGGGATACAATCGCAGCAATCAGGCGCCGCAAGTCAACCAAACCCTCCACTTCCCACAGCAGCGGCACTGGTGAAGGTACACACCGGCCCAGCGAAAGGAGGGATAGGGAAGAAGACTTTCACTACAATCAAGAAGGGACCTCCTTCCGTTCTAGGGACGAAAGAAGTGAACCTTGCCAACGGACCTTCGATAGAGGCGTCAGGGGAATTGAACGCAGGCAGCTTGTTTATTCGGACGAACAGCTTCCACATCTCCCTCAGCGAGTGGGTTCTCCTACTGAACATGAAGCGTGTCGACAAATACGAAGAGCACCTACAAGCTCTCACGGAACAACTGAAACCGATGGTTACCAAGGCCAGCACAGTCCCTGATCCCATTAAAACAGAGATAACGGGCACGCTCGATGAAATCTCAGGCATTAAAGCAGAAATTACGAATTTCCGGGACTCGATACCGCAGCAGAAACGCAGGCGAAGAGACACCGCAGCAGGCCGGAAGCGCAGATCAACGAACGCCCAGAAGGTAGGCAACCTACAGGGAGCCGACCGGCGGATGCCCCTCGTAGGAGCCACAGGCACGCCGCAGCCAATCGCCGCATCATGCGACCCTGTGAACGCGATCAACCTGTGTGCTCCCAGCTCCCTCTTTTTGCCAGTGCTCATGCCCGACGCACCTACAGAAATCAACTTGCAAATGGTGCGATGGCTGAAGATTTTCTACAGACGAGTCGAAAGACTAATGCTTTCGGACTTGCGAAACGGCACGCGGCTGTTCTCACCGGCAGCAATGTTTCCGGCACCGCCCCGGCCGTCCCCATTGGGAGTAGGCAGCCGGGACCCAGCACCCATCAGTACCAGACTACCCTACATGCCGGAGGAGGCGACAGCACCGGAAGAAACGGTCTCTTTCGTGCAAGAATACACCACGGTGAGGTCCCACTACGTGGACCCCTACCAAAGCACCACAACAGAGGCGCCTGCAGACACGGCAGACAAAGAGGAGTACGTGGACCCTTTCTCACGAAGGAAGAAAAGACACATCCCGGTAGTGATGTACACAGCAGCACCGCAAGTACCAGGAGTCAGCGCCACGCTGTTGCCGAAAACCAGCAACAATGCACCTCTAAAGCCACCCAGCCACGGCGTGGAACAAGAACCGGTTATCATCGTCTCAAGACCCTTGGGCGCTACGGAAGAGAACTCGACACGGCCAAGAAACGGATCGGCAACGCCCGATTTCCCGAACTTGGCGGACCCCAAGGTCTGGAACCCAGCATTTAACCCTCATGACCCTAGTGGCCTATGGCCCATCGACATGAACGGAACGGGTACAATCGACATAAGCGAGGCGCCGAGAAAAAACAGACGCAGTCTTCCCGAGCTGGTGACCAGAATTATTACCACCGCGATGAACAGGACGGACCTAGACAACGGAGGTCTGATCGCCACAGTAATCAAGCAGTCCACGCGCAAGAGGAGAGGCATGGTAAATGCAATCGGCACAGTAGGCAATTGGCTATTTGGCACCATGGACGACGAAGATCGCAAGAGAATCGCTGAGGATATGCTAAAATTGGGCAGTCAGACACAGCTTCTGACAAGGATTAACAACGAATTTGCGTCAAAATTAAATCTGACAGTGAAAACAATACTGGAACATGATATCCAGATTAAAAAGCTCATCAAGTTGGCAGCGACGGACTACGCATCTGCACGGACGACGGACATCACTTTCAGTTCGCTGATGCGAAACACGCACGCCACAATCGCCGCCATCAGAGCGGAAGTTTTGCTTTCATGACTGCATGGAGCTCGCCATAACGGAGGGCACGCTTACCTCGACATTCATCGAGCCCAGGAAGCTCCTACAGATCGCTCTGGGTTTGGAAGAGCAGGTCAAAGACTTCGGATTGACCCTTCCACTAAAACCAACAATGGCGAACATCCATGTATACTATGGAGCAATCACGACGCAGGCGTATCTGACAAAAGATTCTTTTACTCTGTTCCTACATTTCCCCCTGGTAATGAAGGACAAAGTCTTTACACTCTACAAGGCGCTACCCTGGCCAGCCCCTATCCTCAACTCCAAGAACTACCAGTTCTACCAACCGGAAACCGATTACATCGGCATCAATGACAAGATGGACGCCCATGTACTGCTCACGGCGGACGACGTGGACAAGTGTCGCCAATCCGAGATAACGGTTTGCAGCCCCACTGTTGCCATGCACGGCAAACAGGGGTCGTGCTCGATGGCACTACTGACATCCAACGAAGACATGGTTAACCGGTACTGCGAGCCACGGTTCATTCAAAAACCAGCGGACCGATTCGTGGGTTTTGCCCACGGCACGAGCTGGGCTTTCTCGCTCGGTTCACCGGCGAAACTGTACCTTTCGGACGCCACCCGGGGGGCCCCTGGAGCACAAGTTGGGCAACCAATACGCCGACTTGCCAGCACTCACAGGAGTGCTGCACTTGCCTCCAAAAACCATCGCCACGATCAGGGACGCGACATTGTACAGTGGTGCCACTTTCCACTCCACGGAGGCACTCGAAGAGGCAATCGTGGTGCCATCCATCGGCACCGTCGCACCGGAAGCAAACTATGACGGTCCGAAGGGGGAGATTGTGAAGGAACTAACAAAGGCCTGAAAGACACTTCGAGCAAAGACCTGTCAAAGGGGCTGGATTTGGGACAACTCCAGACAATGATTGCCGAGAGCAATAAGTTCGAGTTGACGCCACTGCAATGGCTCATTTCAAGGCCATGGGCATCGGCTCAACGATCATTGTAATTTTGGCGCTGGGGATCGTGCTAACCCTATGATTTACTGCTGGTGCTGCAAAAGACCACGTAACCCACGTCGACAGTTTTTGCCCTACCGCACGCAACGAGGAGCTACATCCCGACGGACCCGCCACGGCGCCGTATCTGGACACCAAAGCCTTTGCCCAAAACGACAGAACGTCTTCCCACACTTGACGACGAAGACAGGCATGAGACTGCGGCCCCACTGCTGGGAACACCAGATTACTAACGAAAGACAGCTATAGTGCAGACGTAGACGCAAAGACGTGACTCCTCTGGATAATCTACACACTAAATGAACTTATGCCCTTACGTACCAATATCGGCATCCTATTAATCATTGTTTTTATGCCCCAGTAACATGATGTCATCACCAATGCCGCCTTTCATCCGCACCTACGCTGATGTGCTGGCCGGTCGCCCCCCCCACAGGGACGGTCGACTGGCAAACCAAGGAGGACGGGGTCCGCCACTTCTACGGCGAGGTGCCGTACCCGTGTATACTCCGCTGCTGCCACACCATCCACGGCGTCCTGATGGATGCCGATCGCATCCAGGTTCGGCGTAACTACGGGCCGGACCTGCTCGACGACCTACATCAGCACTTCCTGGCCCCACGCCGACGCCATGGTCAATGGAGGAGCCAGGGGTAAAGCTGTTGCTGCACGAATGCGTCGTGCAGTTTGGCAGATACCAGCATCTGCCGCTGACATTCCTTTGGAAGATGGCGAGGAGTGGCAGCGGCCCCCGGGTTTTTTAAGCAGATTCAACGGACCACCCCCTCCAGAGCACGTACAGCGTTCCTATTTTGTATTGTTAAGGCCACGGGCCAAGTTGACCATTGTTAGGGTCAAATTTAAATTCATACCTTTTTTGCGGAGCATTCGCTCTTAAAATGTTTACTTTAGCTTCAAGCAGACACACGATCGTGCCGAGCACGGGACCCGTGTCGCGATCAGTGTGCCTGCCATGTAATAACCAATAGTTTTAAGTCATATTGTAGGACTCTCAGTGGCAGTAACTTACGGGTGCCGGCCTGCGGTCGACACCCTAGTAGGAGGCGGGGGGATGATGTGGTACTCCCGCTCCACGTGTCAAGGTGACACGAACACGTGCACTGGACAATCGGCCAAAAGTGGCCGATGCGCACAAAGGGGACCCCAAAAACCTGCACCCTTAGAAGTAAACAAGTAAACAATTACGATGCAGGGGCAGGGGTCGCCCACGCCTGGTAGTGTGCCAGCACGCGCAGCTCCAGCCGAGCTGCGCGCCGCGCCCAGGCCTCGCCCACTCAAAGCCCGATGCATATATGATGGGCCACGGGCCGAGGCGGGGGAGTTCAGCTCCGACTCTTGTCCAGTGCAGTGCCTGCAAGTCTGTGCCCCGAAGCCCTGAGAGTCAACAACGTGCGCTCCGAATAAACACCGCTTTTGTAAGTAGAAGTGTTCTCACTGTCAAGAACCCTAAGTGCCCCTAAGGACTGGCCCCTCTGTACTGTAACTGCTAGTAACCAACATCTACACAGACAAGGGAAACCAGGCTCCACAGAAACCATACGTGATCGATGTTGACAATCTGACAAAAGAGGAGGTCTGCGCCAAAGTGAAGCGCATTTTCGACGAAATTAAACTAACTCGCCTGTAATCTGCGTTTTTCAGAATGTCCCTCCTAGAGTTTGCGACGCCAATCAAACTTTTAAAGTTTGCTGATCTATAGATTCACAGGCCATACGAATTAAAAGGCTTAAAAATATTTACGCACGAAAAACACGGTGAATCCGTCCAAGGAGAAATAATTGTCGATAGGCAGATTGCTTCAATTTTTTTCCAAAGTGTTACCTCGACGGAAGAGCCAAGTTTTCAAACATAAATCAAAGCATTTTGTCGGGCGTCGGATGGGCTCTAGTGTGGAGCCCCGAGAGGGCCCGAAGCTTTCGCTTGAAGTTTTCGTGCACGCCAAATCGACCCGGTGCGGAAAACTTCGGGAGAACAGCGCGAACTTCGGTGCATGCCTACGCCCGGAGTGGTCCAGAGAAAGGAAGTCAGATGACTGCACTGCATATCCAAGTGTAAGACAGATCGACACTTTAAAGCGTAGACCAGCTTGTACTACGCTTGCAAGTGTCGACCAGTTGTGTCCGACGCTTTGAAATGTCGACCACACACTGTCCGACACCTGCAAGTGTCGACCACAGAATGTCCAACGGCTGAAGTGTGGGGTCACAGTAGGAAAATCAGCGTAATTCGCCGTAGGACAAACAGTGTCCTACACATGCAGGCGTCGGATACAGTGTGGTCGACACTTCGAAACGTCGGATACAACTGGTCGACACTCGCAAGCGTTGGACAAACTGGTCTACGCCTTAAAGTGTCGACCTGTCCTACACTTGGATTTGCAGTGTGGTCTCAAAATAGTGATCGATTCATGTCTGTCTTGCGACTGCTAGCAGCGTTCGGGTTGGCTCCAGACTCGAACCTAGAACCTACAGTCTCGCCAACCAGAACGCAGCAGTGACAGGCCAGCCTCACCACCGTCTAGCGGTCCTGACCGCCGTGGTGGTAGCCAGACATCATCACTCTGCGTAGTCACACCCCGCACCGCACAACATTGTGCCGAGAAGGCGAGATTCCAGACAAAATTCCCGAAAGGGTTTCTTTAAATCCAACACCTGTAGCCCTAGTCTCAATAAACTGTCACCTAAAAATAAAACCTTGCCTGTAAAAAGGAAAAAAGCCGCCGCCAAACCGGCGTCGTCGCGGCCAAGCCGCCACGTGAGTGCTCCGTCAGTCCAGAGGCATGGTCCGCCTCCGCGAGTGTCTCCCGTCGCCTCGAGTGTCGCATTGAGTCTGTACGCGAGTGTGTCACTGAAGTTGGACCCCGGACCCCGAGCACGTAGTGGGACTTAGCCGTGTATTACGCGCAGTGAAGTGACAGTGAAACTACCAGAACCACCGAGCATTCAATCACCACCATGGACCCCCTTGCGCCTGGGGCCTTCACCCGCGCCCCGTGCGGGCGTGGGCACTTCACGCGGCGCCGGTCTGCCGCGGCGTGCTGCTGTCTTCTCTCTCTTTCTTCCCCTCTGATTGCCCTTCGCTCATCTCTCTCCGTCCGGGGCGGCTATCGTTGTGGCTGCGTTGCTGCTTGGGCTTTTGGGCCGGCCGCCCCGTTGCGTCGCGGCGTCACCCCTGACCTCCGCTCGCCGCGGGGGCGTGCTTTCTGGTATAAGTGGGAGCCGCCGTCGGTGGGGGCCCCAGTGTGGCCACGCCATGGTCCTCGTGGTCCTCCTCTTCGTCGCGGCCGCCGCGGGCGCCCCGCTGCCCAGCAATTCCACCCTGTCCTATCCGGCTTCGTACGGCTATGTTGGCGCGGGGTCGCCCTCGTCTCTGTCTGACGTAGCTGGAGCCGTTCGCCTGCTGCAGGGGGACCTGGGTTTCGCTGTCACCGGCGTCGTGACGCCCGAGTTGGAGGCCGTGCTGTCGACGCCCCGCTGCGGCTTGTCCCGGAGGACGCCTCCGCCGCGTGTCTCGCTACACGCATCTCGGCTCGCGGTTTCGCCGTACCCCTGTTACCTGGGACATTTCCGGGTATCATCCCCGTGGTTTCCCCAGCGACGAGCGGTTGAATCTGACGGCGACCCTCTCGTTCCTGATCATTGAGGCGGCCACTGGTCTGAGCTTTCACCGCGGGTCCGTCGCCGGCGGGCCTGTCGACATTCTGATTTCTTTCCAACCGCCCGACCACGACTGCGCGGAAGTCTTCCTGCCTACGACTCTGGGCCACGCCTTTGCCCCGGCTGGCTCCGGCCGGGTGCACATTAATGCCGATGCTGATTGGAAGTCCTTCGATCTGTATCAGACCGTCTTCCACGAGGTCCTACACAGTCTCGGTGTTGGTCATTCCGCTGACTCGAGTGCTGTCATGTACCCGCACTACGATCGGCCGCTCACTGGGGACGTGCCTCGAGGGGATGATCTCGATGCCCTCGTTTACCTGTACGGGCGCCGGCAGCGGGCCCGGGTGGCGTGACGCCACCCCGAGCGCCGCGCTCCGATCGGCTCGGTGGAGTGCTGGCGTCTGCTATTCTCGTTCTCCTCGTTCGGCCGCGGGCCCGGGCCACCTCGTTTTCGGGCCTGGCCTCGATTTCGGAGTGTTCAATATAAGCCGCGCGAGTCGCTCCGCCCCAGTGTGCGTGGTTGTGCCGTCGCGTTCGTTGCTGCTGCCGCCGTGCCCCTGCTCTGCTCTGTGTCTTCCCTGCGTTGCTGCACTCGTCAGGTAAGTCAGCCCTGTCCACTTGTGAGGTTAGGTCCTCGGTCCCCCGCTCCCGGTGCGGGTAGGGGGGTGGGGGCCGGTGCGTGCGTCTCCGCACGTGCCTACCCGGTTCGTGGCGTTGGGCTCGTTATCTGACCCTGTTTGTTTCGCAGCGCCTCCCTCTGCCGTCGTCTTTGGTGCACCCCTCGCCCCTCGCCGCGGCTGTGCTCTCCAGGTATGTCGCGATCCTTGCGGCCGCCCGCTGTGTCCGCCGGTGCGCGCTTCGCGCCTTGGTTTCCTTATGCGGGCCGTTTGTAATGTCTGTTCTTTCTGCAGGTTTTATTCTCCCACCCGGTGTTTTTTTGCGTCCGGGGGTCCGCCTGGCGTTCTGGGGTAAGTTCCTTGCTTCTGTTTGCCTTTGGTTTCCATTCTGCGGCCGCTTTACGTCCGGCGTGCTCGCGGGGGCGGTTGGGGTGGGTACCGTGGCAGGAAAAAAAGGGAAACGATGTCGTTTCAGGGTCACTTCGGAGGCGCGTTGTCCGGTTTTGGTGTTTGTTTTTCTTGCTTTGTGTCCACTCACGCCCTTTTCTGTCTCTTTCAGTGCGCCGTTTTCCTGGTTTCCGTCCTACGCCCTCACTCCGCGGGCTGCTCGGCGCTGCGCGTTCTGAGTGCTGGTGAGTTTCTGGGTTCTTCAGGCGCCTCTCCGTGACATCGAGCTGCCGTATTCGGCGAGTGGTAAACATTTTGTGAGTCCATTGCTACCGAGGCACCCAAAAATGTTTCGGAACTGTCAAATTGTTGGCGGGGGGTTAAAATGCTTCTCTGGGAACCTCCTGGGGCGGCATTGGCGCAGTCACGCTCACCATCGCCCTGACTCGGCGGCTTTTGTTTGGAGCGGCCGCGGGTTTGGGTGGGGCGGGCTGCGTCGCACTTACAGAAAAAAGATTTCGTTTGGTCAAAATTCCTGTTTAGATAGTATCCCCATGGACTGATCCGCATCCAGTCGCCTTTGAGTGTGGCGTGGTATCTCAAGAAGGGGGCTAATAACGGCAGCGAGATTGGACAGAAGCTAGCCGATGGATTTATGGATATGATTACAACGGTTTATGAACTCTATGACTGCATGGTGGAGTCGTCCCTTGAGATTCGCGCCGTTATGTCGACTGAATCCGGCTCCGACTCCGAGCTCTTTTTAAATTTTTGGGAGCCGGAGGCATGGGCAGGATAGTGGGATTGATTGCGAGGAGTAACTCCACCATGCAGTCATAAAGTTCGTACACTTATTTTGCTTTTTTTTGTTTTAATTCCCTTTTTTATATTCTTTGTTTTATATTTCCCTTTTATATTCTTTATATTTTTGTTATACTTTATAATTATGTGTATTTATAATTATATTCTGGGTTTTTTATAATCCCATTATCACGTATATATTTCTTGTGTTGTTTTTTCTTGTTTAGTGTTACGTTTTTATATAATGTTTTTTTATTTATTTATATATACATAAATAATTCTATTCTTTGTTTCTTATATTATTATATGCATAATGATTTTTTGTTATTCCCATGTTTTTTAATAAAAAAGAAAAATAAAAAAAAAGAGAATTAAAAAAAACCAAAAAATACTGTGTAATTTCTTTGCCAAGTGTTGCATTCGAAAACCATCTGGCGGGTGGATGGCGCTGTAGATCTTTGGTTCACATCGTGGAGAGAACGACACACGCTCCACTCCACCTCTCGCCGATCCGACCTCGAAGGGGTAAGAGCATCTTTTCATTATTGGTGGTGGTGGTGGTGGTGGTGGTTGGATGTGAACCAAACCCCGCGCGCCGGCCGGGCGCGGCGCGGCGCCGGCGGGCCTGCGGCGGTGGTGGGGCTTGTCCCCACTACGATGACTGTACCCTCCGCGTCCGCGGGGGGCTTTTTGGGTGGGGGTTACCCCCACCACGATGTACCAGGCTGTACCGCTCTGTACAATGCTGTACCGCTCCGGAAATTGTGGGGTACACCATACTACTTCGATACCCCTTTCTTCTCCAAGTCCCACCACCATCATTGGACCCTCTCTCTTATCTGTGGTTGTGTTGAAGGCAACATCGGAGTCGGCAAATCAACTTTATTGAAGACTTTAGAAGAAAAAGGATATCTAGTAGTTCAAGAGCCAGTATTCCAGTGGACAATGGGATTAATGGGATTAATTTCCTGGAGCTATATTTACAAGATATGCAGAATTGGGCGTTCACGTTCCAGTCAATGGTACTTAGTACGTTGTGGCAATGCGAAACATGCGGCCCCCTCCTACGCGTCGTTCCGGGGTGGAACACCTGGGCCTACTCGCTGCCAGCGCCACTCAAGTTCACGCTCATGGACGCCCTTGGCCGCCCCATGCGGTCAAACATCAGCACTCTGAGCGGAAACGGGATCATCCACATCCCGCCCTACTCCGCCAGAGGGCAGCCGGCCGCGCAGCCGGGCCAAGAACCTCAAGCACCCAAACTAGGCCGGCGTGGAGAGTAACTTTTGCCTGTTAAAATTAACCATCTCTCTCTCACAGATTCCTGTGTCGTATTCTTCAACGCCCTGGTGGCCACAACGTCCTGTGGAATAAAGGACCCGGTCATCTCCACCAAGGGCAACGGGACGGCGGAAGTCGAGAAGGTCACCTTCGAGGAAGGTGGCATGCTCACCTCGGGAGTGATCTTCATTGAAAAGCAACAGGCGTACCTCGGCGTGTCGGAGTGGGTGCTGGTCCTAAGCCTGCACCGGCTCGTTGACCTCTCAGGCGCTCTGACTCAACTAAAGGAGAAGCTCAACGACGTGAAAAATAACACCACGCTGACTAACTTCATTTTCGAGGTTAATCAGCTGTTGGTTGAGATTAGTAAAATAGAAGCAGACATCTCGGACTTCCAACTGACGGCACGCCGAGCCAAACGAGACACGGACGCGACCCCAACACTCTCATTCTACGAACGTGACATCACGTTGAAACGAACGTGACAAACTGTCACGTTCGTTTGAGCATTGTGTCACATTCGTTTGGGTGTGAATTTGCCGAAAATCAGCTCGTTCACATTCAAACGAACGTGACACAATGCTCAAACGAACGTGACACTTTGTCACGTTCGTTTCAACGTGATGTCACGTTCCTGGAATGAGAGTGAACCACTCAGGGGACGTCCATCCCCTGTTCACATGACGTATGTCATGTCGTCGCCGCGTGCCGCACGGCCCTCCTGCCGGTTTAGATCCTGGACTCTTCCTCGGTCCAGAACCTGCAGGCGGCCAGGTGGTTGCGACTGTTCTACCGCAACCTAGAAATGCGGATTTCACAGGACGTCTTCAACGGGACGACGAACTACAACCCGCGTGAGGTTTTCCCGACCAGACGGAGAATCAACACCTCCAACCCGGAGGCAAACAGACCCCTCACGTGGGAGACGAACGTCAACGCGTCGCACCCCGCGAGGTTCCAGGGCGATGTGCCCCTCTCGCTCCCAAGCCTGACCCACTCCCCGCCGCCGACCCCGCTCCCGCCCCCCTCGATGAGCTCCGTCGCAGGCAGGCGGAGGCCCTGCGCCCCACAAGCGCCCCTACCACTGCTAAAGCCCCGTCCAGTGTAACCGTAATCTAACAGGGCGTGTTAGCCAAGTTAGAAGCCTCCCTTAAGGAGTCTTGGACCACGCCAAGTGTATTTGGGAGAGAGAATGTGACAGCTATCTCTGTTTCTGGAACACTCGTTTCCATTCTTATCGGAATAATCTGTTGCTGTTGTTGCACGGCCAAACATTGTCCGGGCGCATTTAAGGGAAGGTTCTGGTGAAAATCTTTTCCTCCCGGTATACCTGCCGGACCGTGCCACGCCCACCACTGCGGGTTTGGCACACTTCTTAAAGGTGTTCTACCGCCGCCTAGAAAGGCGCATCCTAGCGGAAATACCTACTAACGGTAGCACGTATTCTAGAGCTGTACTTCCGGAATTGTTTTTCAAACCGGAAAAAGTTAGGACAACCACTATGGTTCCAATTTTGTCTAATTCCTCTAATGTGCAGCGAACGTCTTCCCCGACGGTCCCGGTGTCCCCCTCCAACTACGTCAAGCTGGCTACGCCGCTTGGGACGGTGTCGGCGGCCAGACCAACCGCTACCGCGGCTACCAGTACGCGGCCGCCGCCCACTACCTCATCTGGGCGGCCGTCCACCATGGCGTCCACCAGGGCGTCCACGACGTCAACCCCAACGTGGACAACCACAACGGCTGCTTCCAGCAGTCGGGCGGCCTGGACGACGCGTGCATCCTGGCCCAGGCTTGTGTGCGGGGAAGCGAACAGGCCAGCGTCCTCCGAGCTTTGCTTGGCCTGTTGTAGATTTGAAAGTGACTGCGTGCTCCTCCAAAACCTGCCTTTTACCATTTGGGGGGATTTGTGGAACAACGCGGGGAATGCTTCATTGGTTTCTGAGGCGTCCAAATGTGGCGTCCAGACGGTCGGTCCGGATTCAGAGAATCTTTCCCACGGAAGCAAAAGGGGCGGAGCCAATAGTCGAACAGACTCAAGATGGCCCCCTGTGACCTCACAGCCAGAAGGCAGCCGGCCTTGCAGCCGGCCCCAAATCCCCCAAGTGTGAGGCATTGCCAGCAGTGTAAATTGTTGCACTGCTGCGCTTATTGTAAGTGTCCGGGTTCCGCCTCCCGCTCCCGTCTCCCTCGACGAGCTCCGTCGCAGGCAGGCGGAAGCCCTGCGCCCACTAGAGATTGCAGCGTGGATTATTTTGGAGAAATGTTTTCATGTACAGACAGCGACGCTGCTTCGGCCTCCAAAAGGCGCAGCCGGAAACTAACTATATTTGTTAACCGACCAATTACCCATTCTGCTGAAAGGGGAAACGTAGTTCGATCAAGATTATCTCTTAGGTCCTGCCTTCAAACTATTTTCCTCCAGGCCTTTCCAGGAGGCCCGAAGCTTTCGCTTGAAGTTTTCGTGCACGCCAAATCGATGCGGAAAACTTCGGGAGAACAGCGCGAACTTCGGTGCCTGCGCAACGCCCGTAGTGATCGATTCATTCTCTCTTGCGACTGCTAGTAGCGTTCGGGTTGGCTCCAGACTCAAACCTAGAACCTAAAGTCTAGCCAAATAGAACGCCGCAGTGACAGGCCAGCCTCACCCCCGTCTAGCGGTCCTGACCGCCGTGGTGGTACACAAAAAATGTCATGGGACTTTTTTTGACCCACGATTTATGCAATTTTAAGCACATCCGACGCTGATACAATTTTGTTGCCGTCTGGCGACACATTTTGTCCGACGCCTGCTGCAAATTGAACTTTCACTAGACAATTTGTCCCGCATGGCAGACACAAAATTGCGTTACCACCGGATGTGCTTAAAATTGCATCGTTAATGGGACAATAAAAGTCCCATTACATTTAGTGTGTAGCCAGACATCACACCACTCTGCGTAGTCACACCCCACACCGCACAACATAGTGCCGAGAGGGCGAGATTCCAGACAGAATTCCCGAAAGGGTCTCTTTAACTCCAACATCTGTAGCCCTAATCTCAATTAACTGTAACCTAGAAATAAAACCTTGCCTTTAAAAAGGGAAAAAGCCGCCGGCATACCCAAATCAACGTTATTGTAATTGCAAGTGCAACATGTAAAAAGACCAATAAAACTCCTTCGAAAAGGAAAAAAAAAGTAAAGGAGGTCTACCAATTTGAGCTGAATAATCTTCTTGATTTCCGAATGCGCCCATCGGCGACAGAGAAAGCAAGCATCTAGGCTCCTGTCTCTTTCTTTGATGGAGGAAGAGACCACTCTTTGACCACTTTCTGACCGCCGTGGTGGTAGGCAGCCCATCACACTCCTCTGCGTACTCAAACCCTGTTCAGGCGTCTGCCCGGAAAGAACGATTCCAAATCCACCGTTTTGCGGTGAACAAATTTCTTGGTTTCTGATTGCTTCGATCGGAGACAGAGGAAGCGAGCGTCTAAGCTGCTGTCTCTCTCTTTGATGATGGAGGGAGAGACCGCTCCTTGACAGTGACGCTGTTTTCGTCTCCGAAGGCGCAGACAGAAACCGAGAACTTGTCACCAACCGACGAACCACACGACGAGAGACAAGATTCGATCTGAAGAAACTTTCAGTCCCGCCTTCGAACTTTTATCCTCCAGGCCTTTCCAGGAGGCCCGAAGCTTTCACTGGAAGTTGTTATGCACGCTGAGTGTATCAGGCGCAGTGAACTTCAGAAGAACAGCGAAAACTTCGGTGCCTGCCTACGCCCAGAATGGCCTGGCGAAAAGAAGTTAGATGACTGGTCCCAAAATAGTGATCGACCCATGTCTCTCTTGCGAGGGCTAGCAGCGTTCGGATTGGCTCGAGACTCGAACCTAGAACCTACTGTCTAGCCAATCCGAACGCCGCAGTGACAGGCCAGCCTCACCTCCGTCTAGCGGATCACACGCCTCTGCCTCGATGTACCCAAAATGGGAGTCTGAAACCAGGCCTATTTTCACCGCATCAGTGCAACGCGCTCAGAAATGCCCAGAGAACTGCACTGATGTGAGGGAAATGCGACTGTTTCCAGAACTCACCTCTCTCAGGGCACGAAGCGATCAAAATTCTAGGCTTTCGAGCACAGACACTACAATAGCCGCACTGTACTCGGCAAGTATACGCAACAGTGTATCCTCGCGACAGTGTAGGGTCCGGTTCAGGTGGACTGATAAATGTAATGAGGCCTCCCTGGAGAGTGCCAAGGCGATGGCTGCCTGCAACTTTGTAATGCACTTTATCGCGAACGTAAGGCGAGGAGCCTGTATCTTTCTTTCCTCCTCTTCCTCCGGTTCTCTCTCTCTCTACCTGCGGTCATCACCCCTTTTGGTCTTGGGATTATAAGTACGAGTCCTGCGCCCTGCGAGGCCAGTTCGACTCCAGCCTCCGAACACTTGCCATCCCTCTGTGTACCAGCTCAGCCATGGCCTGTGAGTAAAGAGTGACTTCTCTCCATTGACCGTGTTGTCATTTACCCCTACACCAATGGTATTCAACACTAGACAACGAATACAGCACGTTGAACAAATGTACTCGGCAAGCATACACAACAGTGTATCTTCGCGACAGTGTAGGGTCCGGTCCAGGTGGACTGATAAATGTAATGAGACCTCCCTGGAGAGTGCCAAGGCGATAGCGATGCAACTTTGTAATGCACTTTATCGCAACGAGAGGCGAGGAGCCTGTATCCTTCCATCCTCCTCTTCCTCCGGTTCTCTCTCTCCACCTGCGGTCATCACCCCCTTTTGGTTGTGGGATTATAAGTACGAGTCCTGCGCCCTGCGAGGCCAGTTCGACTCCAGCCTCCGTCCACTCGCCACTGACCTGTACACCAGCCTGTGCCATGGCCTGTGAGTAAAGTGTAACTTCTCTCCACTGACTGTGTTCTCATTTACCCCTACACCAATGGTATTCCTCATAAACAGAACGAATACAAATCCTCCAGCCAGTCCAGCCGGTAAGCACACACACGCACCGCCGCCCCGCCCCGCCCCACCGCCCACCGCCCACCGGTTTCTCATTCCTTTTTCTTTTTCCAACAGATCGCCCGGATGCACCCGCCGCTCTTCCCCGCCCGCCAATGACTCCGAAACAACTGCACGACGCGACATTGACATCTTGGCCGCTTTTCGTCGCTGTGACCTCAAAGTGCGCGTCATTCACGATGTCGTACTCCCTCGACCTGAGACTGACTTATCTGTCGTTGCTAGTGAACTTGCAACAAGATTTGACGACGCCGCCGCGGCCCGCCATCCCCAACGCTCCCAACTCGTGCTCCTTGCCGAGCACTACCCCAATAGCCCCAATGTCATTGCCGACCAGCTCGCCGCAGTGCTTCCCGACGCTCAGTCTATCCAACTTCCCTCCGAGTGCCGCTCCCGAGACGTGGGGAGACGTAGGCGCCGCCGAGCAACTGACTGTCCTTCCGTTTTCTGGGTTGTTTTACCCGCTCTTCAGATTACTATGACTTTTCAATTATACCTCTAAGAGGCAAACGGTAAAAACCCTATAAAAGGAAACCGAATTTAAGAACATTGTCTAAACAAATTATCATTTTTTCTTTATACAGACAAGGCTCATCAATCACGAAAGTTTTGTCAGGATGACGAAACCTGAAGTCCTGATGAAATTTCGCGCTCCTTTGATAGCTGATATTCTGAAAACTCATGCTAAAATTGATGGCATGAGTTCTGTGGAGCACCTTTGGATAGCAGACTTCGCACTTTCGAAGGATTTCACTCGGAGTTTGTTTGTGCGACGGACTTGGACACAACTGGGCTGTCGCGGTTGTCACGCTGGCGACGATCACAGGTAAGGGTTGATCTAGCGCTGGCGCGAGTCCTGCTTTGATATTGGTAGTTGAGTCTGCGAGTCCGCGCGGAGGAGCGGTGAGTGAGTGCCTAAACGATGTCCACCACGCGTCATTATGTTTCGTCGCAGGGGCGTACGCCGCAGATACGTCGGAATATGAGTTACGACGTTTGACACTCGACGTCTTGAGCAGCATCCCGGTCGAAAGATACTTGACGTCGGACGTGAATGTTGAATCCGACAGGCACGCGACTCCGCACACGAGGTGAGTGTGCATCCGTCAACGTGCGATATCACTTACATCACCTCGGCAGCGGTGCCACACCCGCTGACCTCGCATGATGATACGCCCTTATTCTATTCGCCGCCGCCACAGGTTTATCTCCATCATTCCGGAAAGGAGAGAACATCTGACTACCGACGTTCATGTCCACATTTGGAATGAGACATTTACAATTTTCGACCTGCCGCTGCCTGCTGAAGAAGGGGAGAAAAGGGCGTTGAGGGCAAGGCAGAGAGACTTCTTGAAAGAACTGATCAGAACAGCAATCATTCGTTCGCGACCAATGCAAAAAGTATTGGAACACCTAATAGAGAAAGGTAAGGAGAGAGAGAGAGAGATGAACGGTCCCTTCGAGGCCGAAAATTACGACGTCACTTTTTAACTAGTTTTCGGTATCGGTTTATCATTGACGTCGCTCCCCCTTTCAGGTCACTTGGAGGGAGACACTCCAACCAGTATCGATACTTTGACCAGTCTGTGGTTCAGGGAGTGCCCGCAAAGAAACTTTGCCCCGCATCGTAAGAAGCAAAACGGTCCTTTCAGACACATTTTTATGGGTACGATCAGACAGCTGCCTGACAAGTCTGTGTACTCCGGTAGCCGAGCGGAGTCGCATGATGCATTCTTTTACGCGCCTCGATGTAGAGGGCATTCGCATTTTTACGAAGGAGCTTAACCGAGTGTCACTCAGTAGCTATGATGACAAAGTTTTTGTCAAAATGGATGGCACTATTTTTCCATATGGCCACCCTGAGGCGGTGGATGCATATTGGAGACCCTGGCAGTAGTTCTTGGCAGTGAATATTTTTCTTGTTTTTCACAGTTCCTCAGACATGGACTTCTCCCAGACGAGCTTTTGATTTAGATCTTCTCGCGCATCGGCCACGCCCCCACCCTCTTGAAGAGCCTACCGCTTGTTTGCAAGCATTGGCGGGCCTTGTCAGCTGAGCCCGCGGTTTGGCGAAACACCAATCTTGACATGTTTGTGCATTAGGACAAAAAAATGCCGCCATTCGAAATGGCCGTGCTGGCCAAGGCTCCCGCTCTAGGGAGCTTCACTCTCCGCGCCTATTGGCCCAACAGCGTGCTACAGCTTGCGCGACAAACTGAAACTTTTGAAAATGCGCTTAAAGAATCAAGGGTTGTTGTACACGATGAGACATTTATCGAGGACAGGCCGCCGCGCAATATACGCCAGGGCTACTTGGAAATGGCGTGGCGCAGTAGGGAACACCTGAAACGCGTGGTCATGTTTGTGGGTGGCGAGGCAAAAACCTCAGAGGGGCACAGTAGTCTGTATGTGCTTTCTCAACTGAAATCCCTCACAGAGTTACGCCTTCACGTTTCTTCCCATTTGCAGTATAAGGGGGAACTTGCGGGGGGCCTGCCAAAACTGAAACGCTTAAAAGTGTACGAAAGACGGGGGACCCCACCCGCGGTCGAGGGGTCCACCACTCCGAATTTTGGCGTACACATGATTCCGGATTCCCGAGATTCCTGGGATTCCCGGGATTCCCAGGAGATTCCCTAGACTCCCATGATTCCTACATGATTTCTACGAATCCTGCGATTCCCAAGTGATTCTCATGATTTTGGAGTGATTCTCATAATTTCCGAATGATTCTCATGATTCCCGGGTGATTCTCGGGACTTTCTAGTGATTCCCGGGATTCCTTCGCGATTCCCGAGCATGCACAAAAAAAAAGGAATTTGCTGTCACAGCTAAAAGTTAGCTCTCACAACTAATTTCTTAGCATATATCGCCCTAGCTGACGGCATCAGCGGGCTAAATATTAGCTGCGCTACCAAAATTTTTAGTTCCGAGAGTCAATTTTGTATTTTGTTGAGACAACTTGTAAGTTAGTTCACACAACTACTTATTTTAGCTTGTTCGGCTGACGCTTTGTTGTTCTTAGCAATATGTCGGCAGACGGCAACAAAATATCGCTCGAAAAAAATCTGTCAGATCGGGACTTGAACACAGGACCAGAACAACCACGGATCAAAGCGCTAACCACTGCGCCGCGACGGACCACACATTATCGCGTTTCCCCGCACTCATTTAGCGGTGCTTTGTCTTGTCAATGGACTGGGCTGGTCTGGCGCCTTTGTTTTCATAAAGAACGTGCCCCTGATTTGGCCTTCAGCGTCTGGGCAGTGGACAACGCGCCCGTCTGTGGATCTTGTGGTCCGATGTTCAAGTCTCGATCTAACAGATTTTTTTTTCGAGCGATATTTTTTTGCCGTCTGCCGACTAGGTCAGTCCTCACAACTGACATATTGCCAGGAACAACAAAGCTTCAGCCGAACAAGCTAAAATTATTAGTTGTGTGAATTAACTTACAAGTTGTCTCAACAAAATACAGAATTGACTATCGGAACTAAAAATTTTAATAGCGCAGCTAATATTTAGTCCTGACAGCTGATGTCGTCAGCTAGGGCGATATCAGCTTTGTGACAACTAACTTTTAGCTGTGACAGCAAATTCTTATTTTTCCGTGATGGTATATATTTTGTTCGAAGCTAAAACAGACCAAAAAATCTGACTTCAGCCTGAAGGATACCTGTCAGAGGCGCAATGGGCGGTTTTTCACACGATTTTCACGACCCTTCCTTGATTCCCATTCCTATGATTCCCAAGATTCCCATGATTTGCTGAAGATTTCCATGATTTGCAGAAGATTCCTCATGATTCCGAAGAGATTTCTATGGGATTCCTACGATTTTCGGATGATTCCTGCGATTCCCACGAGATTCCCGTGATTCAGAAGTGATTCCCGCGATTTCCATGATTCCCGAAAGATTACTGAGATTCCCATGATTCCCGGACGATTTCCGGATGATTCCCGGACACGATGTACACATGATTCTCCGAGTGGTGGACCCCTCGCCCGCGGTGCAGGTGCTGTTACAAGACTTACTCAGGAGCAATCTAACTAGCCTGGAGAATTACTCCTCGCTCGCCCCATCGAGGGCCCTGCTCGATGCAATGGCTGACGAAGGGCGCACCCACCGCCCGCTCCCCCCCCCCCCCCCCCCCCCGGCCCACAGTGGGACGAAACGGTGAAAAGTGGGAAAAAAATCAGACGTTCTTCTAAAGTACTCCAATGGGACCCAAAACACCATACCACACCAGAAAAAGGGCCCAGAGTGGCCCAAACCCATTTTGGCCCATGCCAGGGTTCAAAAACCCGAGATTTATGCGATTTTTGGCACTTTTTGGCACATTTTGTGAAATTGCGCCTTGTCCTGAATGACTAGGCCGTCCGTACTAGCATTAAATTTTCATTTTGGGTCTCTGTTAACATTTCGTGAAATAAAAAGTTGCGCCTTTTCAGAACAAAGCTTTAAAATGTTCCAAAAACGGTCAAAAGAGTCGAAAAATCGTGTTTTTTGGCCCTTTTTGGCACATTAATTGAAATTGAGCTTTGTCCTGAATGAATAGGCCGTCCGTACTAGCATTAAATTTTCATTTTGGGTCTCTGTTAACATTTCGTGAAATAAAAATCTGCGCCTTTTCAGAACAAAGCTTTAAAATGCGCCAAAAACGGTCAAAAGAGTCGAAAAATCGTGTTTTTTGGCCCTTTTTGGCACATTTAATGAAATTGAGCTTTGTCCTGAATGAATAGGCCGTCCGTACTAGCATTGAATTTTCATTTTGGGTCTCTGTTAACATTTCGTGAAATAAAAAGTTGCGCCTTTTCAGAACAAAGCTTTAAAATGCGCCAAAAACGGTCAAAAGAGTCGAAAAATCGTGTTTTTTGGCCCTTTTTGACACATTTAATGAAATTGAGCTTTGTCCTGAATGACTAGGCCGTCCGTACTAGCATTAAATTTTCATTTTGGGTCTCTGTTAACATTTCGTGAAATAAAAAGTTGCGCCTTTTCAGAACAAAGCTCTGATATGCGCCAAAAACGGTCAAAAAAGTCGAAAAATCGTTATTTTTGGCACATTTAGTGAAATTGAGCTTTGTCCTGAATGAATAGGCCGTCCGTACTAGCATTAAATTTTCATTTTGGGTCTCTGTTAACATTTCGTGAAATAAAAAGTTGCGCCTTTTTAGATCAAAGCTCTTAAATGCGCCAATAGCGGTCAAAAAAGTGGAAAAATCGTGTTTTTTTGCCGTTTATGGCACATTTAGTGAAATTGAGCTTTGTCCTGAATGATAAGGCCGTCCGTACTAGCACTAAATTTTCATTTTGGGTCTCTGTCAACATTTCGTGAAATAAAAAGTTGCGCCTTTTCAGAACAAAGCTTTTAAATGGGTCACAAAAGTCGAAAAATCGCGGTTTTCAGCAGTTGAGCGACTTTTGTGACCCATTTAAATGCTTTGATCTGAAAAGGCGCAACTTTTTATTTCGCGAAATGTTAACAGAGACACAAAATGAAAATTTAACGCTAAAACGGACGGCCTATTCATTCAGGACAAAGCTCAATTTCACTAAATGTTCCAAAAATCACGATTTTTCGACTTTTTCGACCGTTTTTGGCGCATTTAAAAGCTTTGTTCTGAAAAGGCGCAACTTTTTATTTCACGAAATGTTGACAGAGACCCAGAATGAAAATTTAATGCTAGTACGGACCGCCTAATCATTCAGGACAAAGCTCAATTTCACTAAATGTGCCAAAAATAACGATTTTTCGACTTTTTGACCGTTTTCGGCGCATTTCAGAGCTTTGTTCTGAAAAGGCGCAACTTTTTATTTCACGAAATGTTAACAGAGACCCAAAATGAAAATTTAATGCTAGTACGGACGACCTATTCATTCAGGACAATGCTCAATTTCACTAAGTGTCCCAAAAATAACGATTTTTCGACTTTTTTGACCGTTTTGGCGCATTTTAAAGCTTTGTTCTGAAAAGGCGCAACTTTTTATTTCACGAAATGTTAACAGAGACCCAAAATGAAAATTTAATGCTAGTACGGACGGCCTAGTCATTCAGGACAAGGCGCAATTTCACAAAATGTGCCAAAAAGTGCCAAAAATCGCATAAATCTCGGGTTTTTGAACCCTGGCATGGGCCAAAATGGGTTTGGGCCACTCTGGGCCCTTTTTCTGGTGTGGTATGGTGTTTTGGGTCCCATTGGAGTACTTTAGAAGAACGTCTGATTTTTTTCCCACTTTTCACCGTTTCGTCCTACTGTGCGGCCCCCCACTGACTCCCAGCACGCCTGCAGTTACTACGGCAGGTGGTGCGGGTGCATGTGGGGCCGGCCCCTCCGCTCAGGGCTACCAGCTGAGAAGAATGGACGATATAGCGTCGTTTCTCCCAGCTTCTCAGAAACGCATTTCGTAAATTTGCTACAATATCTCGCTTTTTCCGCGGGGAGGAGCCTCTTTCGAGGCGTCGTTGGATCCCTCAATCTTGGCGGCAACGGGCTCTGTGGGGACCGCAGAGCTCACATTTTTGCCATCCTTAAGCGATATTTCGAGGCGATCCAAGTTCGTGCAACAGAGCGACTTTTGGCGGAATCGGCTATGGAAGGTGCGCATTCCAGTGACAGAGGGAACGGCGGTGCATCAGGGAGTGGAGGCGTGCCTCAAGTACGCGACAGACGCGATACTGAACAACCCGCAGGCCGAGTCGACGACGCGGGGCTTGGTGCCGGACCCGTACGGCTCGGACAGCGACGAGGACAAGCCGCGCCGCCGGAAAGCCAGCAAAAAAGCGCGCTGGACGTACTGATGCAGAGGGTCAGGGAATTCACTAGTGCTTCCTGAAAGACAGTGCGCGACGCGTATCACAACCCTGCCACTTCTTCTGCCCCGGCAGACACGGACAATGACTACGAGCTAGACCTGATACGCAGCAAAGTTCGACGGCACCAAGCCAACGAGAAGGCGACTGCGGCGCTCATTGAGCGCTTTCTCCACACCCACCTCCCCGCCCCGCCGACCAACGTACGGACAATAAAACAATTCTACCTACTATGGTCGACTTTCTCGACATGAGACTGCCCAAAAAAAATACTTTGTTGATATCTGGACCAGCCAACTGCGGCAAGACCGTCTTTGCGGAGGTTCTAAAGGCCCTGTGCATTACGCATGGTGTGCAAAAAAACATGGCAAAGCATTGCCAGTTCCCATTTAACAGCTGCATGCACAAAAGAGTTATTCGCTGGGACGAACCCCAAGTGGAGCCAGGCCAGATGGAAACTTTGAAGACTGTTTTAGGGGGATTCCCCACGTGTGTTAACATCAAATACAGAGAGGACCAGGTACTAACAAGAACTCCCATCATAATCACGACCAACAACGACAATTTTCTACCCCGGGAGGAGGTGTGGGACTCTAGGATTTGGCGATGGGACTGGAAAAAATTTGACGACTTAAAATTATTTAAGGGGGCTCATACATGTTAAACACACTTTGTAAAAAAAATTTTTTCGATGTAGATGGATTAAGATTTTACAATTTCTGTGTTAAAACCCTTTTAGATAATTGAGTAAGCTTCATTTTGGCTTAAAGGAAAGTGACTTTGGACATTTTTTGGAGATTTAGTCGAAACGTTTAAAATTTTGGTTCTCGTAAGATTTTGTTCGCATACTTGCTCAGATCTGTGGGGAAAAAATCAGGGAGACTCATCCCTAGTAGTGTCATAGAATTGACTACAATGGGCTTTATATCTGCAATAGTTTTCAAGAAAATAAATAAAAACAATTTTTTGTTAAAAAATTTGTTCAAAAAATTGTTAAAAAAATTGTTTTAATTTTTTTTCTTGAAAACTATTGTAGATATAAAGCCCATTGTAGTCAATTCTATGACACTACTAGGGATGAGTCTCCCTGATTTTTTCCCCACAGATCTGAGCAAGTATGCGAACAAAATCTTACGAGAACCAAAATTTTAAACGTTTCGACTAAATCTCCAAAAAATGTCCAAAGTCACTTTCCTTTAAGCCAAAATGAAGCTTATTCAATTATCTAAAAGGGTTTTAACACAGAAATTGTAAAATCTTGATCCGTCTACATCAAAAGAAAATTTTTACAAAGTGCTTTTAACATGTATGAGCCCCCTTAAAAAGGGGTGCCACCCAAGGCCTTTATTCGACTTGTTCAATAAATACAATATTACGGTCTGAATACATGTTCTTTTTACTGCCCCAGCCTCGGCCACGCCTTCCACAGCTGCACCGGCATTACTTCTCCCGGACGGCCCTCGAAATGTGTAAGACTAATGGCCGGTTTCCTTTACAGGTTCCCCTCTCAAGGCAGCAAAGAATGGAGGCCCTTCCCATTGAAATTGTTTTCCATATTATGACATTTCTGGATGTGACTAGCATTATTCAAATTTTGTCAACTTGCAGACGCTTTCGGCTAGCAGGGAAACACCACCTGGCCATTGCTTAACCCGCGCTGAGCATTGACGATTTCCCACAGTGCATCACACCAGAAAATTCGAAATTTTCATTAGAGACACTTACTGTTTTTAAAAGGCGTCTTCCAACACTGGCGCTTCGGCCCAGAGAATATTAGCATTCTAGATGGTCGTTTCTTGACCTGCACGCCCGATACTACCGGGCGATCAAATAACAACGTCAAGCTTTTGTGTAAGATGCTCACCCACACTATGACTCGAAAATGCGCGTCGTGTTGCACATGCAGCACACCGCACGGCATCCTTACGGACGAGTTGCGGCTCGAGGTCTAACATGTATTTGGGCATGACGTCCT
>NW_023144628.1:12556443-12605121 GCF_012932325.1 Thrips palmi
GGTCGAGGGAGTACGACGTCGTAAATGACGCGCACTTTGAGGTCACAGCGACGAAAAGCGGCCAAGATGTCAATGTCGCGTCGTGCAGTTGTTTCGGAGTCATTGGCGGGCGGGGAAGAGCGGCGGGTGCATCCGGGCGATGTTGGAAAAAGAAAAAGGAATGAGAAACCGGTGGGCGGTGGGTGCGGTGGGGCGGGGCGGGGCGGCGGTGCGTGTGTGTGCTTACCGGCTGGACTGGCTGGAGGATTCCGAGCTGCTGCTTGATGAACTGGACGTGCTGCTTGTGCTGCTGCCGCCATCGCTGTCTCTCCGAACGCTTCTTGGAGACGGGCTTCCACTTGAGGTGCCATTTGAACTACTGCTTGCGTTGTTTTGCCTTGCTTCCGAAGAAAATGATTCCACAGGTCCTTCCAGGTCTCTGGATGGACCGGCTGCTGGTTCCGCCAGAAACTGGTGATTTTCAGCTCCAGGTTGGAAAGCTCCGCGGCGAGGTCCGTGCAGAATTGTTGGAGTAGCGGGCCGCGATCGGGGCGGAACGGGGCCAGGGCGGTTAGTAGGCAGAAGTCCGCCTGAATCACTTTCTTCGCTGCTGCTGTCAATGCAAACGTGTCGTCGTTTGGCAGCAGGCTCATGTGTTTCCGGCTGGTTGGGCATGTTTGGACGGCCGTAGTGTAGTCGCCGGAGCAATTGATGTACACGTGCGTTAGGTCTGGGTACCTTCGAAACGCCTGGAGGAAGTGGCGCGGCGTTAGGTAGTGCTCGGCAAGGCAGGGGACGAAGGTCTTGAGGTGGACACGGACGTCTTCTTCGGCAGTCGGTAGGGACGTGTAGACGGCGGACATCGTGTAGAGAAGGTCGATGTAGGTGTTGGCCGCGGCGCTGACTCCCACGCAGAGGGGCTCGTCAGGGCCCGTCCAGGAAGCCGCGGAGGCAGCCGCCAGGGAGCACAGAGCGCTGAGGAAGTCCACGAAGGAAGACATGGTTGCACTGCCGCGGGTGCAGCCCTTTATATACCGATTTTGCACCGAGAATTGCGAAAGAATGCACCGCGTGCCCCCACTGCAGTCCATGCAGTCGGTGCGGCCTTGTCCTCCTTTAGGCCGACTCACGCGGTGCAGGCGGTGCATGCGGTGCATGCGCTGCATCATGAAGTCTGTTACCGCACGCGGTGCATTGGGCGCCACGCGTGTGCCGGGCAAGGACTCCGGTTTGTCGAGACGCATGCACCCAGTGCCCGGTGCGCGGGGTATCAAAAGAAAACCGTGTACCCCACGCGGTGGCTGTGACTAGAGACCCTCCCGTCAGAGATGCGCAAGGGGGGGCCCTCTCAGCCAATCACAGACGATTGGTAGTCCCATGCGGAGCTGGAAGCCCGAATTCGCCCCGCGCGAGGCTACGCAGGTCAGCATCTGGTGCGGCACAGCAGGTATACGGCGGTCGCCCGCTAGCCTGACTCAGGGTGCCTTTGACTACACGGGACTACCAAGCGCTGGCTTTCGCATCTCTGACGGGAGGGTCTCTAGCTGTGACTACTCCGTTTTCGGAGAGACGCCTGCAGCCGGTGCCCTGGACGCGGGGTAGCGAAGTAAAGCTGTATACCCCATGCTGGGCAGTTGGCGGCGCGGCCGAGAGAGTGCGTGTGCTGGCGGTCTCACGGCTGTGGGGCGGGGAGGCGGGCCGTTTGAAACTCCGGCGAGGGTCGGTACCAACCGGGGACCGTCAAAAGGCTGCATAGGCTTCCTCCGAACCGAACCTAACCTAACCGAACCTAACCTAACCTAACCTAACGTAACCTAACCTAACCTATGCATACTCTAAAAATGCATTGATGCGGTGAAAATGGGCCTGGTTTTAGACTCCCATTTTGGGTGCATCGAGGCAGAGAAGTGTGATGGGCTGCCTACCACCGCGGCGGTCAGGACCGCTAGACGGTGGTGAGGCTGGCCTGTCACTGCAGCATTCGGGTTGGCTACACTGAAAATCAAATAGTGATACATCTCACTCTCTGAGGGATGAGACATAACTGTCTCACCGAAAAAATGGTGATACTAAAATGTATCACCGAAAAAATAGTCGTACACGCATGTATCACCGAAAAAATGGTCGTACACGCATGTATCACCGAAAAAAAGGTCGTACACAAATGTATCACCGAAAAAAGGGTGATACTTCCCCAGGAAAACAAGGGCCAATCTCGCTCATGTCTCACCGTTTTTTCGGTGATACATTTCTGTACTACCCTTTTTTCGGTGATACATAAGTGTACGCCATTTTTTCGGTGATACATGAATGTACGACCATTTTTTCGGTGATACGTTTTGTATCGCCGAAAATTGGTGAGATGTCTCACCCTTCGAATTTCAGTGTAGACTGTAGGTTCTAGGTTCGAGTCTGAAGCCAACCCGAACGCTGCAAGCCCTCGCTAGAGAGACATGGGTCGATCACCATTTTGGGACCAGTCATCTAACTTCTTTTCTCCAGGCCATTCTGGGCGTAGGCAGGCGACGAAGTTTTCGCTGTTCTTCTGAAGCTCCCTGCACCTGATACATTCAGCGTGCATGAAAACTTCCAGTGAAAGCTTCGGGCCTCCTGGAAAGGCCCGGTGGGAAAAAGTTCGAAGGCGGAACTGAAAGTTTCTTAAGATCAAATCTTGTCTCTCGTCGTGTGTGTCGTCGGTCGGTGACTGAACTTCTCGGTTTCTGTCTGCGCCTTCGGAGACGAAAGCAGCGTCACTGTCAACACTGCGAGAAAAAACTACAGAGAATCCTGTTAATTGTTTCACAGCGTCGCTCTGTACCCAAAACTACAGTGATCTCTGTCTTTCAAAAGACGGAGCTCACTGTTGTTTATTTGTGTTCATCTCTCTGTTCTCCGAGCGGCCAATGCCACAGCGGGACGGCATGGTCAAGGCCTCATAGGTCACCGTTGGGTCCCCGAGGACGTCGACGGGCACCTCACAGGATCCACGATGACGATGCGAGCATTTTAGACCTAGGTTCCGACCATTCGTTGAAAAGGTCTCGTGAAGATCTACTCGAATCAAGAATAAAAAAAATTTTTGGTCAACCTCATTTTTTTAAGATCCTGATTGGTCAACTAGATTTTGAAAAAAGGGGGTTGACCGAGATTTTTTTTATTCTTGATTCGAGTAGATCTTGACGAGACCTTTTCAATGAATGGTCGGAACCTAGGTCTAAAATGCTCGCATCGTCATCGGGGATCCTGTGAGGGGGATCCTTTCAGGCCGATGACGCTGGTCTGGCCTGCGTCATATGCGCGGATGTCACTCCGCACGCAAAAACACAACGTATACAGCGCCAATTCCAGGTCGGGGGATGCTCCGACCATCATTGTGCTTCTCCGCTCCTTCGTGAGCCCCTTCCACTTGAATTCCACATCTGAAATACTCGCGAGCGGCTGCAGGGTAAAGGAATTTCGCAGTAATGCATCACGATATTGCAGCTGTTCAATTTTAAGGGTACCGATGAACACTGACTCACCCTGGCGTCTTGACGAAGTCGGGAGGAGAGGTCAAGGGATTTTTTTCTGCTGTGGTACGACAGTTAACCTATGATTGAGCAGACCTGAAAAACAAACCCCCCGCCCCCGCCCCACCGCTGCCCCGCCGGCGCCGTGCCGCGCCCGGGCCGCGTGGGGTGTGAGCAACAATGGGATTTACTCACCCTAATCCATCCGAAGTATCATGGTCGGAAAGGAGCCCACGATGGGCCTGACCCAGCGCAGGGAAGTAACGTTGAGCCCGATGGCTTGAAACGTGGCCACCTCCTCACTTACAAAATTGGCGACCGCGGTGGAAAAGAAGGCCTCGAGACGGATGTTTCCAACGCGTTGGACGGAAGAGTGAGTGTTTTTTTTTTCGCTAAAATGTTCCGCATAATTACACAAATCAGATACATTGCGAACGCGCTTTTTTCGAGTCATAGTGTGGGTGAGCATCTTACACAAAAGCTTGACGTTGTGATTTGATCGCCCGGTAGTATCGGGCGTGCACGTCAAGAAACGACCATCTAGAATGCTAATATTCACTGGGCCGAAGCGCCAGTGTTGGAAGACGCCTTTTAAAAACAGTAAGTAAGTGTCTCTCCAATGAAAATTTAGAATTTTCTGGTGTGATGCACTGTGGGATATCGTCAATTCTCAGCGCGGGCTGAGCAATGGCGAGGTGGTGTTTCCCTGCTAGCCGAAAGCGTCTGCAAGTTGACAAAATTTGAATAATGCTAGTCACATCCAGAAATGTCATAATATGGAAAACAATTTCAAGGGGAAGGGCCTCCATTCTTTGCTGCCTTGAGAGGGGAACCTGTAAAGGAAACCGGCCATTAGTCTTACACATTTCGAGGGCCGTCCGGGAGAAGTAATGCCGGTGCAGCTGTGGAAGGCGTGGCCGAGGCTGGGGCAGTAAAAAGAACATGTATTCAGACCGTAATATTGTATTTATTGAACAAGTCGAATAAAGGCCTTGGGTGGCACCTCTTTTTAAATAATTTTAAGTTGTCAAATTTTTTCCAGTCCCATCGCCAAATCCTAGAGTCCCACACCTCCTCCCGGGGGTAGAAAATTGTCGTTGTTGGTCGTGATTATGATCGGGCGGTGGGTGCGCCCTTCGTCAGCCATTGCATCGAGCAGGGCCCTCGATGGGGCGAGCGAGGAGTAATTCTCCAGGCAAGTAAGATTGCCCTTGAGTAAGTCCTGTAACAGCACCTGCACCGCGGGTGGGGTCCCCCGTCTTTCGTACACTTTAAAGCTTTTCAGTTTTGGCAGACCCCCCGCAAGTTCCCCCTTATACTGCAAATTGGAAGAGACGTGACGGCGTAACTCTCTGAGGAATTTCAGTTGAGAAAGCACATACAGGCTACTGTGCCCCTCTGAGGTTTTTGCCTCGCCGCCCACAAACATGACCACGCGTTTCAGGTGTTCCCTACTGCGCCACACCATTTCCAAGTAGCCCTGGCGTATATTGCGCGGCGGCCTGTCCTCGATAAATATCTCATCGTGTACAACAAGCCTTGATTCTTGAAGCGCATTTTCAAAAGTTTCAGTGTGTCGCGCGGGCTGTAGCACGCTTTTGGGCCGATAGGCGTGGAGAGTCAAGCTCCTTGGAGCGGGCGCCTTGGCCAGCACGGTCATTTCGAATGGCGGCATTGTTTTGTCCAAATGCACAAACATGTCAAGTTTGGTGTTTCGCCAAACCGCGGGCTCAGCTGACACGCCGCTACACTATACTACTTAGTGCTGCTGCTGTCGCTTGTTTGCCGAACGCTTCGTTGAGACGGGTTTCGACTGGAGCAGCCATCTGAGTCACTGCTTGAGTCGTTTTGCCTTGTTTGCGGAGGAAGTGGTTCCAGAGGTCCTCCCACGCTTCCGGCTGGACCGGTGGTTGATTCCTCCAAAAGGGACCGTTCATGTCTCTCTCTCTCCCCCTACCTTTCTGTACTAGGTGTCAAGACTAATTGCATTGGTTGCGACTGCTGGAACGCTGTTCTTATCAGTGTTTTTGACTACCCCTTAAGAGCGTACTTTTTCCAAAATATGCATTCTGCAAAAGTTATGCAAAGGTAAGGTGGCGCATTTTGTTGCATTCTCTCTGCCGATTCCAAAAATGTATTGTGATTTTCAAACGGAGAAAAAGTGAAGCCTTGAATATTCGAATTTTTCGCAATTTTTCAAAACTTATAAGGCTAGTAGCGCCCTTAGTTTTACTCCTTTCTCAAAACCAAGTACATATTCGGAATCAGCAGAAACAATGCTACAAAATGCGTCGTCTAACTTTTGCGATTTCGAAAAAAGTGTTTTTGCGACCACCCCTTATCTGGAATCCTCCACGTGTCAAGGTTATCTAAAGTCATACTCGGTACTTGCACTGGACACTCAAACGGCAGGCAGGCAAATTGTTCGTTAACTAGCTCAATGAGCTGACAAGGGGTCACAATTAGTGCACTTTGTTGCAACTATTGCAACGTGCGAAATGACCGGCCATTTGCACAGTCGCCAAATGAGCAGGGTCCGTCTGTTAAAACCAAATATTGGTTTTTTTTTATTCGGTTGGCCGCCTCATAAACCAATTTAACATGCCCCTTGTTGTGCGAGCAACCACTTCTAAGGGCAGTACACAGGCTTTTGATGAGCAGGCTGTGACTTGCAAGTCAACAACGGTGCAAGTGAATCCTGGGATGCTTGCAAGGACGGCGGCCTGCTCGCTTCTCCACACAAACACGAGGCGGGCCCCCGAAATCCTCACCAAATCAGCAATTCGATTTCGCACCACCGACCATCTTTCTCCACTCTCTACGACCCAATGCCCACCACTTTTGTGCGTAACGCCAAAAACCATTACATCGGATAGCTCTCAACTCGTGCAATCAAATGTAGCGGCAGAAATATAGGCATCCACATCGCCGTTGAACTCAAACATCACGGCTGCACATTGCGGGATTGAGTCGAGGAGATGAAGGGAGCGGAGTCATCCGACCAACTGGTCCATCTGTTAGAGGGACAAATAAACATTTCTCATTTTATCAATTTCAATGGACGACCCCTCACGAATGCTGTAAGTCAGAAAGGTGGTTGTGACGGTGGGTGCGGTGGAAAACAAAGCCTCTAGACGGATGCTGCCGACGCGCTGGACGGAAGAGTGTGTGCCATGGCTCGCAGCGCTCCCCTCGGGCGAAAGGTCGAAGCCCCACAAGGCGTAACCATTTTGGTATCGCTCCTGGGTGATCATCGGGGACTCGCCGTGAGACAGAAGGCCCGAGGCCTTGAGCAGAGAATGGTATCCGAGGGCGCAATTCTTCTTTGTAAAGTCAAACGGGCCCAAGGCGTGCTGTGAGCCATTAACATACACATTCAAATTTGTCAAATCGAAGTGCTTGAGAACAAAACTGTTTTTGGTGAGTGTGCCCGCCTGCACAGAGTTTTCAACAATTCCAATAAGCTCGATTCCAATGGCTCGATTCGAGGATGCTAGAGATCTCTTTGTCGTCCAGCAGTTGGTCACCTTTCCAAACCTGAACGCATCAGTGCCATCTGCATGCGTTGTCGCCAGCAATGACTTTTTATTCCACGGGTTTAGCTCAAAGTGGGCGTGGGCGGCCATGACGTCTGCAAGAAAATGGGACAGAGAGTGTCACTACCATACAAAATACGTAATTATGCCCTTATATCCCCGCTTTCTTATCTCTTTTATGCTCTCCTGACACTGCTTTACCAACAAACCTGCGCGTCTTCGTGTCCGGTTATAACTAGCACGTGAATGTCAACCAGTGTCGGGGTAAACTGTGATGACTGCACCTCGGGGTAGTGGGCGACAAAGGGGGACACGAGAGAACAGTACATATAATCACTTTTATTACTCACTCATGTTCGTGGTGCGAAGTACAGGGGACTGCTGCTGCGACTGGACTGAACCCCGAGCCAGTGCAGCGCAGTTATTATATAGGCGTGTGTCCGTGCCCCGCCTCGCGACAGCTGCCGCACGCGCATCGCGCCTGCAGCAGTGGCCTTCACGATGCGGAACCCGGACACTTACAGTGCGCGCAGCAGTGCAACATTCTACACTGCTGGCAATGCCTCACAAAACAACTCTGTAAAAACGCGTGGAAGCACAGCGGGAGAATGTGGGGGCTCCACTCAGACAAACGCAAACTTTAGGTTAGGAAGTCGGTGAAAAACGCTTCTACACTCAGAGCCAACATCCACGGAAATGAGAGTTTTGCAGTCAGCCATTGCATCGAGCAGGGCCTTCGATGGGGCGAGCGAGGAGTAATTCTCCAGGGTAGTTAGATTGCCCCTGAGTAAGTCCTGTAACAGCACCTGCACCGCAGGTGGGGTCCCCCGTCTTTCGTACACTTTTAAGCAAGTACATATTCGGAATCAGTAGAAATAATGCTACAAAATGTGCCATGTGATGACTACTCTCGGGCGTCAAGGAGGGCACTCGTTAACGGTTTACATTGGAAACACTTTATTACTCACGCATAGTTGTACAGGGGTCTGCCGCTGCGCCTGGACTGTGTCTAGCCAGTGCAGCGCAGACGTTATATAGAGGCGTGTGTCCGTGCCCCGCCACGCCGCAGCTGCTGCACGCGCATCGCGCCTGCAGCAGCGACCTTGGCGACGCGCAACCCGGACACTTACAGTGTGCGCAGCAGTGCAACATACTTCACTGCTGGCAATGCCTCACATCATCCCCCCATAAATGGCTGAAGGCCAGGGGGATGAAGTCCCCACGAAAAAAAGGGCTTAAGATTAGAAGCAGGTGGGGCACCTTCCTCGAAGGTGACCTTGTCCACCTCCGCCGTCCCGTGGCCCTTGGTGGAGATGAACGGGTCCTTTATTACACAGGACACTGTGGCCACCAGTGCGAAGAAGAGTACCACACAGGGATCTGTGAGAGAGAAATGGTTAATTAAACAGGCAAAACTTACTCTCCGCGCCGGCTTTGGGCCCGGCTGCGCGGCCGGCTGCCCTCTGGCAGTCAGGTCGCGGGGGCCATTTTCAGTTTGTTTATATGGACAACTAGTGGCTCCGCCCCCTTCGCGTCCGTTGGGAAGATCCTCTGGATGCGGACCGACCTTTTGCCGAACACCTCGAGCACCCTGTAAGGCCCCGACCATCGCTCATAGAGTTTGGTGGACAGGTGGGCGGGGGCAGCTTCTACCTTCAGGAAGCACTTGTCCCCCACCCGCACGTCCTTGGACCGTGCCTTGCGGCCGGCGTACTCCTCTCTGTACGCCGACGCCTTGTCCATTGAGTCTGCCATGGCAGTGAACGTCAGACGCATGCGGTGCAGCATGTCCCTGAGGTAATCCTCACCGAAGGCGTATAGTAGGGGGCGGGGGGGTCGAGGAAGGAGGCCGTTGGAAAATGGCCGCCTCTGAGAAACATCGCAAAGTGCGGGGTTTCATTCGTCGAGCGGTTAACCATGTGGTTGTGGCAGAATTGGGCGATGCTCACCCACTGTGACCACGAGAGCTGATCTTGCTCCACAATTTTTGCCAGGACTCTCATCAGGTCCGAATGTGAACGCTCGACGATGTTCTCCGAGGGCATGTACGTATGTATACGTATTCTCTGAATGCCTATTAGGGAGTGGCACTCCTCGAGGGCCCCCGCTACCAGGTTTGGTGCATTGTCCGTGAGAATCTCCCGCGGCGCACCGATCATTGTAAACACCTGTGTGACCAGTGCTTCGGTGATCGTGTGCCCCTTGATATCCTTCAAGGGTACCGTCACCAAAAATCTGGTAAAGACACAAATGGTTGTCAGGATGTACCGGTACTCGTACATGTCCGGCTTTAGGGGGCCAACCACATAGACGGCCTCCCGGTGTCATGCCCCAGGTGTTGGGGAGACACGCACGAGGCTGGTGCCTGCCCCTGTTGTAACGTAGGCATATCTCGCATTGGCTCACGAACATCGGAAAGGTAGAGTTTTGCAGGTGAGCCTAAGGAGAAAGCCCAGCTTGTTCCGTGTGCGAAACCCATGAATCTGTCGGCCGGTTTCTGTATGAACCTGGGTTCACAGTACTTGCCGACCATTTCTTCGTCGGACGTGAGAAGCGCCATGGAACAAGAGCCCTGCTTTCCGTGCATCGCGACAGTTGGGCTGCAGACCGTTATTTCCGAGTGTCTGCATTTGTCGACGTCGTAACACGTGGGCGTCCAGGTTGTTGTTAATCCCGATGTAGTCTGTTTCGGGCTGATAAGACTGGTAGTTCTTGGAATTCTGTATGGGTGCGGGCCAAGGTACCGCCTTGTAAAGCATGAAGACCTTATTCTTCATGACGAGCGGGAAATGCAGGAAAAGAGTGAAGGAATCCTTCGTCAGGTAAGCTTGGGTGGTAATAGCTCCGTAGTACACATGGATGTTGGCCAGAGTTGGCTTGATTGGAAGGGTTAGTCCATGTTCCTTCACCTGTTCTTCCAGCCCGAGTGCTATTTGCAGTAGCTTTCGTGGCTCGATGAACGTGGATGTGAGGGTTCCTTCCGTGACGGCCAGTTCCCACGCTGTCATGAAAGCAAAGACTTCTGCTCGTATGGCGGCGATTGTTGCGTGTGTGTTGCGCATTAGTAAGCTGAAAGTGATGTCGGACGAGCGCGCAGACGCGTAGTCCGTGGCTGCTAGCTTGACCTGTTTCTTTATTTGGATATCATGTTCCAGTATAGTCTTCACTGTTAGGTTCAGTTTGGACGCAAATTCAATGTTGATCCTTGTCAACAATTGCGTCTGACTGCCCAGACGTAACATCTCATCATTAATACGTTTGCGATCTTCATCGTCCATCGTGCCAAATAGCCAATTGCCTACTGTTCCGAACACATTTAGCATGCCTCTTTTCTGGCGGGTTGACTGCTTGATAACGGCGGAGATCAGTCCCCCAGTTTCTAGGTTGGTTCTGTTCATGACGTTTGTGACGATGCGGGTTACTAACCCTGGGAAGCTGCGCTTGCTCCGATTAGGGGTTCCGCTTATATCGATCGCATCCGTTCCATTCTGGTCCATGTCAATGGGCCATAGACCGCTGGAGTCCCCTGGGTTGAAAGCTGGGTTCCAAACTGCCGGGTCTGCCAGATTGGGGAAGTTTGGTTTCATTGTCCTCTTGATTCTTCCTGGTGGCTCCTCGTCTGGTGTTCCGAAAGGTCTGGAGACTACTTTTACTTGTTTCTCTTCCACTTTGTGTCCGATCGGCTGTTTTGGCACCGTGTCCTCGCGTTCGGGTAATAGCGTACTGCTTACTCCTGGGACCTGTGGCGCAGCTGTGTACATGACGACAGGGATGTGTCTCTTCTTTCTTCTTGAGAAGGGGTCCACATACTCTTCCTTGTCAGCTGTGTCCAAAGGTACTTCCCGTGTGGAAGTCTCGTAGGGGTTGACGTAGTATGCCCGTTCAGTCGTGTATTCTTGTACGAAAGAGACTGTTTCCTCCGGTGCCGTTGCCTCGTCGGGCATGTACGGTAGTCGGGGGCTGATGGGTGCTGGGTCCCGGCTGCCTACTCCCAGTGGTGATGGCCGGGGTGGTGCTGGGAACATAGCCGCCGGCGAAAACAACCTTGTGCCGTTGCGCAGATCTGAAAGCATGAGCCGTTCCACTCTCCTGTAGAAAATTTTTGGCCATCGGACCATCTGCAAATTCATTTCTGTCGGTGCGTCCGGCATGAGTACCGGCAGGAACAGAGAGCTGGGGGCGCATAAGTTAATTGCGTTGACTGGGTCACAGGATGCTGCAATAGGTTGTGGCGTTCCCGTGGCTCCAACAAGCGGCATTCGCCTGTCGGCGCCTTGCAGATTGCCTATCTTCGGTGTTGCCCGTCATTGCCGGCTGCCCGTTATATTCCTGCGTTTTCGCTTTCGTTGGGGGATAGAATCACGGAAGTTGGTTATTTCGGCCTTGATTCCTGATATTTCATCCAGGGTTCCTGTTATTTCTGTCTTGATGGGATCTGGATCCCACTACGGACACGTCCAGAATCACCACGTCGTCATCAAAGGCCAGTTGGCTGATGAAACTGCTTCCCGAGAACAGGACGAGGCCGTCCACTTCCGCAGAGGTGAAGGGCGGGATGTGCAAAATACCTGTACGGGGCACTTTAGTCAAGTTGGAGAGCAGGCCTCGGCCTTGGGCGTCTGACAAGCTTATCTTGGCTGGGCTCGGCAGACTGAAGGCCCAAGTGTGGCCTCCACGGTAGCTGGTAAACCTTGACGAAGGACGGCTCGCAGAGACGGGCCATCTCCTTTTTGTCGGACATCAGGAGTGCAAGCATGCACGTTGGCTTGGTGTGGACTGGGACCGAAGGATGGCACACCGGCGTATCCGGGGACTGACAAAGTTGCAAATCGGCTTCATTAAGCAAGATGTGCGACTTTAGGTCGGCCCCAACGGCTATGTACTTGGCTTCTGGCTTATACATTACAAACTAATCAGATTCATTAATTTTAAATGGCCATGCGGCGGCCTCATGCAACCGGAACTTTCGAGTGGTTAGGACCAGAGGAATGTGGACATTTAAGTCTAAAGTCTCGGCCGTAATCACAGGAGTTACCTGCGCTGTACGGTTATAAAACGGTACCTTGCCTTGCTCGGCTGGAACCGGAAGTTGGAGACCCAATGGCAGGGTGTTATCTAGCTGTTTTAGCAAGTCTGCCAACGTTTTTGCGTCGATAAACGCCGGTGACAATGCCCCATCGATTGAACCAGGAGGACGTCATGCCCAAATACATGTGTGACCTCGAGCCGCAACTCGTCCGTAAGGATGCCGTGCGGTGTGCTGCATGTGCAACACGACACCGGGCAGGGAAGGTCCTGCAGGTTGAGGGACGGCGGACGATTCAGCAAGGCATCGGCATAACTCTTAACCTTAACAGCTAAAACAGGAAAAATAAAACATTTTTTTGTTAGCGAGTTAGGGCAGGTCCGGGACTGGCCCAAGCGAGCGCAGGCGACGGTCAGAAGGCTCCACTGGGACAGCCTTACGGGTGCGGGACGCAGGGGGCGCGGGGGAATCGACCTTGACACCCCCCCTCTCCTCGTCCGCCTCGGGACCGGCCTGCGTCGCGCCCCACTCTGCCGCGTCTTCGGCAGACAGTTGACCGTCCGGCGCGAGACGAGGGGCCCGCCTTAATTTATTTACATGGACAATGAGCGAGTCATTCTCCCGCCTGTTTTCCGGGAAGAGAAGCTTTATTTCTGCGTCAACCAGAAAACCTGGTAAACCGCAGAAGGCGATATGGCACGTCAGCAGTAGCCTCTTTGGCAAGGCTGACACCGTTACAATCAAGAGATTCCAAACAAAAGGCATGAAAATTGTACCTTTTGAGATAGTACCGAAGCACGTTGAGGCAGTGGATGATATTGTACATGCTGACGGGTCTGCGATTGTTTCTTTGGTAATGAGGTTTGAAATATTGCAAACCGTTGTTCACATTTTAGGGACGCCCTGGAAAATCACGTGGGATGTCTAGTGTTTTCCTTGTACTCGGGGTTAAGGGACAACCGAGACACAGAGTTTCCAATACCACGTTTAATGCTTACCGGATCCAAGCATGACGTTCCAAGTGCAGGCTGGGCAGGCAACTGTACCGAGGGTCCGGGGGCCTTTTTTCCCCCTGGTATATTACCCCAAGCCCACGCAGGGGGGGGACTGGACTGGCGAAAGTGCGTAAGTGCAACGCAGTGCAACTTGTACGAGACCGCACTTTCGCCTTCACCGAGTAGGTCGCAGGCCCGTTTACAATGTGGAACCGTCCAACGGTTACACTTCCCTCCGGTTTCCTAAAAAAAAGAACGGAGGTACACTATTCATAAATATAAGATATATGAAAATATATGAAGTTACATCAGGTTACAACGGGATTACAAAAATAGAATTACCTCAATACATTTACGTCGTGCCCGTGCCATAGCCAGAAAAAGGGGTCACAAAAGTGAAAGAAAAATAAAACAAAAATAAAATAGGGGTCCGGGGTGCCAAGGAATTTCAGTATTCAGGTGGTCGGATAAATTTTTTGGGGAGGAGACTTCTTTCCTCGGGTTGGTCAAGGTCGGCCAAGGGGATTGATCTACCAGCGGGAATCAGCGAGGCAGCAGCCGCCGCTGTTGACACGGCGCGGCCAGTGGGGCAGCAGACTAAGCAGAGCTTAAATGCGCCCGGGCAGTGCTTGGCCGTACAGCAGCAGCAACACATTATTCCAATAAGGATAGAAATGAGGGTTCCGGAAACAGATATAGCCGTTACATTTTCCCTCCAAAAAACACTTGGCGTGGTCCAAGACTCCTTGAGGGAGGCTTCTAACTTGGCCAAAGACACGCCCTGTTCCACCCCCATGGCCTCCGAGCTCCCCAACAGATTGTCCAGATTGTCAAGTGCTTGCCGGTGCCGTGCCGACTCACTTGTTGTCAGGAAAGAAGGTAGGGTTATTTCCATGTCTGGAATAACCACATCGTCCATGAGGTCAGCTTTGGAGACGAAGGAAGAGCCGGAGTAGAGGGCTGCATCCACCCCGATGGTTGCCACGGAGAAAGGTGGGACGTGGATGATGCCGTTCCCACTCAGCGTGCTGATGTTCGACCGCATGGGGCGGCCAAGGGCGTCCATGAGGGTGAACTTGAGCGGCGCTGGCAGCGAGTAGGCCCAGGTATTACCACCCCGGAACGACGCGTAGGAGGGGGCCGCATGTTTCAAGAACATTGGCTCGCACAACTTGCTGACCTTGGCCTTATCGGACATGAGAAGGGCCATGGCGCAACTGTACTCCTTGCGTGCCGGCACGGCGGGCTGGCACACTGCGACTTCCGAGGGATAGCACGGCTTCATGTCGTTCTCCGTCAAAAGCAAATGCTCTGTCTGAAGGTCGTTTACAGCGATGTATTTTGCTTCCGGTTTGTAATAAGTAAAGACGTCCGAGTCATTTACTTAGAAAGGGAAGGGGATGATTTCGTATAACTGAAATTCTCTGGCACTCATGACCAAAGGTAAATGAATGTGCAAGGTCATTAAGTCCTTACTCACGACCGCGGTGACCTTGGCTAATTTGTAATAAGAATCCACCTTCGTCAGGGCGATGGGCACGGGCAGCGACAGTCCTGCGTGCAGAGTGGTTTCCAAAGCCGTTAGAAGCTGAACAAGTCCTTTGGGGTCAATAAGGGCAGGGCTGAGGGCGTTGTCAAACGCCGCGAATTCGAAAGCTATCATGAAAGCCTTGATTTCGGCCCGCATGCGTGCGATCACAGAGTGGACCAGACGCATTTGGGCGCTGAACTCTCGGCTTTCCTTAATGTTTTTGAAAATTTCAACATAGTCCTGCTCCGCCAGTTCTTTTAAGTTTTTAATTATGACGTCATGAACTGCCAACCGTTGCAAAGTTAGGTTGGCAATCGAAGCCTGCTGGTTATTGACCCTGACTAAGCCATCAAGAGTTATCCCCACGCGATCAAACTGCTGGTTAATCAAATTTCGGTCTTCACTACTCATAGTTCCGAACAACGACTTGAACGCGTTTCCGACCCCATCAAACATGCCTCTTTTCTTCCGATCGTGGAGCTTAGGTTTGAGTGGGTAACCACCCGGTACGGCAAAGGCGTTAGACAAGTTTCCAAAATTAAATTGAGTTATATTTTTCTCCGAAACTAAGGCTGAAGCTGAAATGCTTCTTAAGTCCTCTATTAGTTGTCCAATGACTATAGTGACAGCCGGCTGCTCCTCCACACTCACTACATGCGTCTTACTATAACTATAGTCATAAGGATCATAAAATATACTGTCCCCGAGTATGTTGTCCGGGATCTTCGGCTTGACGTCTGGGACGGTGAAAGTAGCACGGGCACGGTTTGATCAGGTCCGACCAGCACTAGTGAGATGCCGATAAAACATTTGAGACTTACGAAATTTTCAGGAAAACAGGCAAACGTATTCCCTCGGGGCGCATCTGTACTGGCCCACAAAACAGCTTGGGAATTCCCTGCGACCTCTGCGTCGCTATTGAACCATACCTTATAAGTTAGGGGCTCCTTCGGCTTTGAAGCGCCAATCGCTTTAGCCGGGTCCATGGACTCGAAGTAAAAGTGTGGGCGTCGGGTTGCCCGTGTGCTGGCGTCCAAAAGTGCATTAATGTTTCCGTACCACTGCACGGTGGCCAACGCGTAAGCTCTAGGGCTTGTGAGCGGAATGAGCCGCGCGCGTATCCCCAACGGCGCTGACGTTAATGACTTGCCATGCACGTCTATTATGAACCTGAATTTATCTAACGCATCCAAACCAAGCACCGCGTCACAAGGGAGAGCTAAGTCCTATGACGTGACTAAAAAATCGTGCTCAAAACAGGCACTACCGGTGCACAGGGAGAGCCTTGCTGTGCCTACAACTGGCACAGGCGTGCTATTAATTGCCTTTAGGTTGGTAATGCTTTTGGGCAGGTAACTTGTAGCGCTTCCTTCCTGCAAGAGGGACACGTCACTGCCGCTGTCCACCAGGTTGTAAATGTGCCTTCTAGTTTCCCTCTCCACAAACCTCACCAGATTAGCGCTTCTCTTTTCATTTAAAAGTCCAGCGCAAGCCCCGCCCCCTGTCCGGAGCTCTGGTGAGGAGAGGGCAAGTGAGGGGGCGCCTGCTGTTCCTGATCTGGACAAGAGCAGCAAAGGTTGCTGATGCAGTTAACATGGTGACAATTATTGCGGTTCTTTCCGCCGCGGTACCCACCGCTGCGGCCTCCGCCCCCACGATTCCCCCCATGTTGGTACTGGCGTCCCCCACGACCGTCACCATCGCGGTAGCCTCCGCCGCGTCCACCACCGCGGCCACCGCCACCGCCGCGCCTGGCGCCTCGGTCGTTGCCTCCATGGGCCTGACCGGTTCTGCTGCCTTGCGCCAGAGGCTGTGCCGCACGGCACTCCGCAGCCCAGTGCCCCGGTTTGCCACACCTGAAGCAAGTAGTGCCGCCGCCTGCCTGCCCTTTCCCGGAGTTCGCGCCGCGACCGCCTCGCTTTCTTTTATCGCCGCGCTGGGAGGCCGTGTTAGGGTTGGCACCTTGTCGCGATTTTACGGCTCGGACCGCCATTACTGCCAAATTCTCACTTACAGCATTTAATTCCTCGCTAGTTGCGGCAGGGCCTCCTATAGCGTTCTAGGGTTTCTGGCCGCCACAAACTGGCGGATATTTGGTAGAAGTCCGTACAAGAATTGTGCCATCAAATCGGACTCCAGCAGTGATACTCGCGTTGCGGTGTGTGCCGCTTCCAACGTCTTTTTAAGTTGCTCGGGCGTGCCCTCCGGGATCGGTATTGGCGGCCTGGCCTCCTGGATCTGTCGCCCAATTTGCCTTATGCGGCCCATGAACTGAGCGACAGTTTCCCCTTTCTTTTGAACCGCGTTCCGCAATGACTGCCGAAGCGTGACAAGGCTCAAAGAGGGCTTGAATCTTTCCAGGAGGGCCTGCTTAAACAGATCCCAATCGATCAGAGTTGGCAGTTCCGCATCGCTGCGGATCCAGGCGCGCGCTGCCCCTCGCATTTTCAGCCTAGCTATGAGGCACTTGGACTTACCCTGCTCGTCATCAGGTAGTGCGTCGCCGGCCGCGTCTATCGCGTTTATGAATTCGGTAACCGGGTATTGCGGGTCGTCGCCACTGAACGTCTCTACGGACTCAAGGAACGCCGCGGACGTCATTCTGGCCTTTTGTCTTTCCTCCTCCTTTTGCCTTTGGTCCTGGACCCTAGCTGCTACGGTTACGACGGCGCCAGCAAGCAGGTCGTGCCAACCGTCAATACGTGAGCCCTGCTTAGCGTCCCTAAATGACCTTAAATCGAAAGCTTGAAAAGCTGGCTTTGGCGTTTCCGACTTGACAAGCCACCAGAAAACAGGAGTGCCTGTCTGCTTGTGAGGATTCGGACCCAACTGGTCAACCCGTAACTTGTTAAAGGTTTCGATTATTTTTAAGAAATCTGCAGCAAAAGTCGCACTGTCAGCCCACCTGTTGAGTTTTTCCATCAACAAATCGAACAGAGGCCGGAAGAATCCCCCGAGGTTTTCCTCACTGAGTTTGTCTTGATTAAAGGCGTATAGCCGCGGGTAGGCGTATTTAGCGCTTCCCACGTAATGCTTTAGGGCCCACTGACACCTTTCAAGATCGTTGCTAGACTGAGACATGACTCATCAAGAAGAGCATTTTAGTCCAGAATGCACATGCACAGACACAGACAACAGCACAGGAGGTGAAACAAACAGTTCATCGCCGGAAAGACTACGACCAGAGGAGAGTATTTTATTTAAACATGGGAATTACAAAAAATCATCATGCATATAATAATATAAGAAACAAAGAGTATAATTATTTATGTATACATAAATAAAAAAAACATTATATAAAAACGTGACACTAAACAGGAAAAAACAACACAAGAAATATATACGTGATACAGGGATTATAAAAAACCCAGAATATAATTATAAATACACATAATTATATAGTATAATATAAATAGAAAGTATATATAAGGAATATAAAACAAAGAATATCAACGGGGAATTAAAACAAACAAAAGCAAAATGAAGTGTACGAACTTTATGTCTGCATTGTGGAGTTACTCCTCGCAATCAATCCCGCTATCCTGCCCACTGACCTCCGGCTCCAAAATCAAAATGACCTCGGAGCCGGATTCAGTCGTCATAAGGGCTAGAACCTCAAGCGACGACTCCACCACGCAGTCATAGAGTTCATACGCCGTTGTTATCATGTCCATAACCCCTTCGGCTAGCTTTTGTCCAAGCTCGATGGAGTTATCGGCCCCCTTCTTGAGATACCACGCCACACTCAATGGCGACTGGATGCGGATCAGTCCATGGGTATACTCCATCTAAACAGGAATTTAGACCAAACGAAAATCAGCTTTTTTCTGTAGAGCGTGACGCAGCCACGCCCCACCCACACCCGCGGCAGCTCCAATCACAACCGCCGATGTCAGGGCGATGGTGAGCGTGACTTCACCAATGCCGCCACAGGAGGTTCCCAGAGAAGCATGAGTTGTAAACTCCCGCCAACAATTTGACAGTTCCGAAACGTTTTTGGGTGCCTCGGTAGCAATGGACTCACAAAATGTATACCACTCGCTGAATACGCCAGCTCGAGCCTCGTTGGAGAGCTCGAGAAAGTCTCTGAGCACCTCGCTCCATACTGACTTATCTGCACCCCCCCCAAAGGGTGGGGTTGAGTCCATCGCTACCGGCAGGAATGGTCGTAAAGCGTCCCTAGACTCTATATTTATGCGACCACTGAGCCCTGTCGTCCATCTGTCGAATAAAGTAAAGATTTAGGACTGTTGCAACTGCCAAACTCTGAGGCATGGTTCCCGCAGTTGTCGCAAAAACCCCAGCCTGCACCACCGCGGGTCGTGAGGTGCCAGCTCGGCGGAAAAAAAAACAATCCGCACGCGAGGAGGAGTGGTCTCACCCCACCCATCCGGAACGATCACCCTGTCCGCACGCGATGAAAACACCCCCCACAACATCCTACCCTGCCCCGGACTCATTGCAAAAATATGCTTCCACGAAGCCAGGCGTGGCGGAGGACGCAGGCGGCAAACTCTGGCCAGTAGGCACAGCCCTGAATATGTGAATCGCAAATATGCCAATACCCGCCTAATTTTAGATCCTCACGCTCCTCACAAGCCCAAACAGACACTGGGAGGATGATAGTGCTGTCGGAGCGGAAGAATCCCCTACCGCCGCAGAAGGAAATTGCTGATTCCATCTGTCAAACAAAATATTATTTTTATTCATTTAGCCTCCTCAGAAACCAATTCAGCATCCCCCGAGTTGTTCCACAAATCCCCCCAAACGGTAATAGGCAGGATTTGGAGGAGCACGCAGTCAGTTGCAAGTCTACAATAGGCCAAGCAAAGCCCGGAATTTGCCGGAGGGCGGCGGCCTGTTCGCTTCCCCACACAAATACTAAACGAGCCCCAGAGGCCCTCACCAAATCGACAATGCGATTCTGAACAACAGACCACCGCTCTCTACCCTCTAACAGCCAAACCCCTTCCCTTTTGTGGATAACATTAAAGATCATGACGTCACGCAGGCTCCAGCTGGTGCAGTCAAATGTCGCAGCAGAGATATTAGCCTCTGCATCGCCATGAACCTCAAACATTACAGCAGCGCAGCGTGGGACCGAGTCGAGAAGGTGAAGTGAGCGAAGGCCTTCCGTCAACAGATCCATCTGTTAGAGGGACAAATAAACATTCCTCATTTTATCAATCTCGATGGACGAGCCCTCACGAATGCTGTAAATGAGGAAAGTGGTTGTGACGGTGGGTGCGGTGGAAAACAAAGCCTCTGGACGGATGCTGCCCACACGCTGGACGGATTAGTGTGTGCCATGGCTAGCGGCGCTCCCCTCGGGCGAAAGGTCGAAGCCCCACAAAGCATAACCGTTTTGGTATCGTTCCTGGGTAATCATCGGGGACTCGCCGTGAGACAAAAGGCCCGAGGCCTTCAGCAAAGAATGATATCCGAGGGCGCAATCCTTTTTGTAAAGTCAAACGGCCCCAAGGCGTGCTGCGAGCCATTTACGTACACATTCAAATTTGTCAAATCAAAGTGTTTGAAAACAAAACTGTTTTTGGTCAGTGTGCCCGCCCGCACCGAGTTTTCAACAATGCCAAAAAGTAAAACCGAAGGCAGCTTTCCCGTGAAGAGGTTGTCCACCGAAATGTGTTTCTGTGTTCACAGTGCAAGGCCAGACCGCAGACTGTTGGCGGAGCTCTGGCTCGGTTGTATTCATGGGCTGGGCAAGAGTGGCACTTGCCAGTAGGGTGTTCGAGGCCTACAGTGGAACCCTGGCCAGGGAGGGTGGTCTCATAGCCATGCAGGGAAGGGGAATAAAAGAAAGAACTTGACCAATTGTTGCTTTAGTCGATCCTCAACATCACTCCCTTCTCCCCATAATCGGTGGGAAGGACCCCAAGGACACGGTCACTGGAACCTCTGCATGGCGGCTCGAAGTGGTGAAGCGGCAAAGGAAGACGGCTTGGGGTGATGAGACAGCAAAGGAGGGACGACTCGGAGTGGCGAAGTGCAGCTGCAAACAGCAAGTAGTCCCAGTCAACAAGCCGCCTCCCAGACAACGGCACTTGCGCCCATACCAACCTGGGCAACCCAAAAATACCAACCTCCTAATCCCAGTCCCACAAAATATTTTTCCACTCGGGTGGCGATTGAAGGAAAAGCTGTTGGGACTCAGCTCCTCGAACACCGTCGAGAGGGCTCGCCAACGACCAGTCGCTATGCCCCTCCGCCAAGCCACGAGCATCGCCATCACAAGAGACCAGGCGAAGGACCTGACCCTCACAAGCTGGGTTGCGTCCCCAGAAAGGGCACTTTCCAGGGGACTTCCAATTCTTATAGCCGGTCTCATGACGGGCGTACCCCCGCGCCACTTCAGCGTACCGATGGAACGAGACAGGGATCTGGGGCTCCACACAGATTTGACCCCCCCAGAACAACTCTTGATTTTCTACCTGCCACTTCGCACACGGCAGGCACCTCTGAAAATTTATACTGTCAAACCCGCAAAGCCACAAAAAGCCAAAAAAAAAGGGAGTAAAGAAAACCTCACCCAACAGGAATTGGGTTCCCCATCAGGAGCTCCCATGGGATCCATAGTCACCATCAGGACCCGCCCGATCATCCCCGCCGCTGTCACCAGTTGTTGAGTTCGGCAGTGAAGGGCGTTGACAACACGTTGGCTTTGGTAGAACGTTTATTGAGGTTCAGTGTTCACAGTGCAAGGCCAGACCGCAGACTGTTGGCGGAGCTCTGGCTCGGTTGTATTCATGGGCTGGGCAACAGTGGCACTTGCCAAGGGTGTTCGAGGCCTACAGTGGAACCCTGGCCAGGGAGGGTGGTCTCATAGCCATGCAGGGAAGAGGAATAAAAGAAAGAACTTGACCAACTGTTGCTTTAGTCGATCCTCAACATAAACAAGGAATTAAAACAAACAAAAGCAAAATGAAGTGTACGAACTTTATGACTGCATGCTGGAGTTACTCCTCGCAATCAATCCCACTATCCTGCCCACTGACCTCCGGCTCCAAAATTAAAATGAGCTCGGAGCCGGATTCAGTCCACATAACGGCTCGAATCGCAAGGGACGACTCCACCATGCAGTCATAGAGTTCATAAACCGTTGTAATGATATCCATAAATCCATCGGCTAGCTTTTGTCCAATCTCGCTGCTGTTATCAGCCCCACTCTTTAGATACCACGCCACACCTCTTATTACTTTCGGTACCGCCGGCGGCGGTGGTGGGGGGCGAAATCGCACCTGAGGAACGGCCCGCGTATCCGACGTTGTGTCACCCCCCTTTTTATCCTCACGCTGCTTAAACCACTCGTAGAGCGCATGCAGCTCGTCCTGCATTGCCCTAAACTTGGCGAGCAAGTCCACATCATCGGACTTTAGGACGTTTGCCATGTCCTTTGTGAGCTGGTGGACTCGCGGCAGTCGCGGCTCAGCATCGATATCTATCGCCCCTCCCACCTGCTCCGACTGTTTTTCCAAAAGGCGCTCTAACTGGGCGTCACTCATAATGTGGTAGCGCTTCATGCTGAAACGAGTTTAGACAGGAGTCCACTCAGTAGAGAGCCGAGCAACACGCCCAAAAATCCACCACGCTGCGAAAGAATGCGCTTTTTTCGAGCAATGGGCACCTGGCTGTGGGGCGCCGCCAAAAGGCGTAGCTCGGCCTTGTATTTGCGCAGATTAGCTTAGCGCGGCGAAATCGGCTGGTTTCCGTGCAGCACGTTTAAGCTGCACTCGGACAGTGTTTTCAAAAAGCTAGCATCTGCCGTTCTTATAATAGCCCTTCGCAAGGGGGAGGTCCCGCCTGGAGAGCACGCAGTAACGGCATGTGACGCCTAAGACGTCGTTTCGTCGGACAGGGCATGCTGAATCTGCGCGTCGGAACAAAAGACTGTCACGGCGGGGTCGTCTGGGAAAATTTGCGTCCGAATGCGGAAGGCGTCTGGCACGGTGGAGGCTGGGTGGCAATCCACAAAAAGATAGCGGTAGGGTTTGTCGGCCACCTCCCTGTTATATACCTTCAGATACTGCCGCCAGTTCGTCGGGCTAAACTGCCGCAGGAACACACCGATTTGCGTGCGATCGCGAAGCCCTCGAAAAAGGACAAAATAATTGGAATTGAGAGAAAGAGTCCTCGAAAAAGGACGAAATAATTGGAATTGAGAGAAAGAGTTCGAAAGTTCTTGCCCTTGTAATATAGGTTAATGGAGACAGAGAACTACCGATTTCCGATCGTGATGAATACCGCGCCCGGCAAGCTTCAAAACGGCCTCACTATCAGAACATTCTTGGGAGCAGTCGTCCACAAAAATTAGCGAGTCTTTGGGAAAGCGATCCGTTTTAGAGCTTCATCGTGGTGGGGGTAACCCCCACCCAAAAAGGCCCCGCGGAAGCGGAGGGTACAGTCATCGTAGTGGGGACAAGCCCCAGCCCCGCCGCAGGCCCGCCGCGCCGCGCCCGGCCCGCGCGGGGTGTAGGCAAGATTCGGATTGACTCACCCTAATCCATCCGAAGTATCATCGTCGGAAACGATCCCACGATGGGCCTGACCCAGCGCAGGGAAGTGACGCTGGCCCCGATGGCCCGAAACGTGGCCACCTCCTCACTCACGAAATTGGCGACCGCGTCACCACCAAAACACTCCGAGCGGCGTGTTATAATAAGCAGCGGCTGTCCCGACTCCGCACGGCGCGTCGTCACTACCGTCTCAAACACACCGCGCGAGACCTCATGCACCTCGGGCTCCACACTCACGGGCATCCTGAACACGACTGCCGGGGGCAAAGTGCAGTTGCTTGCACCTCACTCCATCCCGCACACGCGTTAATGACAATGTTGTTGCCTGACCCCACTGCCCCACACCCACAACTGCAATGAGGGCGCCATCTTGCGTCTGGCGAGTCGCAAAAGTCATTGTCATTGTCATTCAGATCAGTTTTTTTTACCCAATGTTGGATAGAGGATGGCATTGGTCAACAGAGGCACGTCCACAAGTGTGTCAGCAAGATTGCGCAGTTTGTTCCTCAAATGCACTGATTCATTCGGATTTGTGATCTCCTCATACAAATCCTGGCGATGACTTCCGAATTCCGCCATCGTGGTGAAGAAATTTAGACTTTCACTCCAGACCTCTGCGATGAGCGCACGGCGGCCACGGCGGACGTCCGCCGTGGTGAACGCCCGCCTAGGTGAACAGACGGCCGGGGACGGCGGCTGCCCAGCAGGCAGACGGACCGATTCTGACGGCGGCTGCGACGGCCACGGCGGCCACAGCGATCGCTCCGTCTGAACGACGGAACGTTCGCCGCTCGCCCAGGCGACGCGCGACTGCTGCCTGCTGGCTCGTCGACCGGCCGGCCGGCGGTGGACGGCGGACGCACGGCGGACGCCTCGGACGCACGGCGATCGTTCACGGCGAGCGGCGGCCGGGCCATGGACGTCCGCCGTCGCTCGTGATCGTAGCCGCCGTCCGCCGTGCGCTCGCCGAGCGTACGGCGGACGGAATTGGCGCTCGTCGCAGAGGTCTGTTTCACTCTCTTGAAAAATATTCAGGGCCAGGGCGTGAAAGCGCAAAGGAGCATAAAGACGAGGTTAGGTGAAGAGATATGAGAAATAGGGTATTCTGACGCAACCGGACCGGAAACCCAAGCAGTAGAAATATCTGGATCCGGTTTGAGAAATAAGTTGTGCGGAGGCCGTTCGCACACCCACTTTTGCATACTTTGAGGCTTCCGTACACCTGATTTCTCTTACCGGACCTAGATATTTCTACTGCTCGCAGCAATAAAGTACGCGGCTTTTCTGAAGAAATCACTGTGTGATGCGTTATGTGAACGGTTTTCAGTTTTAAGCAGGCAGCGATTCAAAGTACCGGTATCGGTTCAAACTACAAATACAGGGAGCCTGTCACTTGGCTGTCCTGACAAACTATAAAATGCGCCGTAGTTCTACAGTTTTCGGTTAAATGCCAGTGGAAATGCGAACGAGTGATCCAAAATGAACCTGATGGCTGTGAAGGGCGACTGACTGCTCATGTCGGGAATGACAGCTGAATTTCGCCATAAAAGTTTGCTCTGAGAAGCAAAAGTTCCCAGACAAAAGTTTTGCCCGATTAACAATTTGACATCACCACGAGACACTGCGTTCACTCGCTCGTACCCCAGGAAAGTGTTATCAAAAGAAGTGATCATTGATACGAAATAATGCAATGAGACAAACCGCTTTGCATGTCCAACGACGCTAGCTCCTTTAGAAATAGGTCCAATGCTTCAGCGGCCTCGTCTATCTGAATCACTGTCGGCCCGTTCATTTTGAAACTTCATGCAGAGAAGCGAAGATGCCGGCCAACAGAGATGCCACGCCCTGTCGTGCGTGACGACAATCTTGACTTTTCAGTCGGCCACACCGGAAGTGCGACATGAGGCGATTCTAAGAGATTTTCCAACTCAAATCGAAGCGCACACGAAATCACTTACCGGCGGCGGGGCTACAAACTCGAACCCGTACCTGTAGGTTAAAGATAGCGGATGGCGGGGATGCCCCCGCCGATCGTCGCGATTCGAAACATCGCGCAATCTCTCAATTAAATCTGCTACTGTGTTGCACCCAGAACCCAAGACCAATTCTGCATCTTCAGTTGGCAAAATTTCTAAGAGAATTTTGACTTTTTCTTCCTCTGAAATAGTGTTTGTGTTGGCTGCCAATGCCTGCGCTCGAAGCACAAAGTCCATGGTTGTTTCTGTGGCATTCTTTCTGAGATTTAACATTCTAATTCTGATTGATGAGCTTGTGTTTTTGGCTGAGAAAATTTTTTCCATAGCTTTTTTGTGTGCAACCCAAGTTGTTTCCTCTGGCATAGCCTCATGTACTGGTTGCAGGTGTGCTGGGAGAAATTGACCCACGTACTCCAGGACATCATCGCCTCGGATCCCATGTTTGTCATACACTGCCGCCACATGATCCAGCCATCTCATTGGATCGCTTAGCTGCCATTTTGTGTAACACTCGCGCTTGTATGTCGATGTGATTTACGTAAACCAATGTACCTTTAATAAAATTTTCTACAATTGCCGCGGCTTGATGTTCTACTCCTTCTTGTGTGTGTGTTTCCCCGAATTCGTTTATTTCAGTTTTGAGTTTAAATATGGAGAATGTGCAATCCTTGAATGGGTAATTCTCAAACTCGTCCTGTGTGTAAATTACTTTAAAACCTGGCAATGCGTCGGCCCTAACTTCTTTAGTCAGAATATAGTCCGGAAACTCGGACGATCTTGTGTTCACACTGGTAGCCAACGAATGTGACATCACATTCTTTTGAACGTGAAAACTACGATGTCAGATTGAACGTGACAAACAGAGAAAATTCATACTCAAACGAATGTGACACGCCGCACCGCTTTGTCACATTACTTCGGCTGTGACACGAAATCAGCAGGTAAACTGTCACATTAAAACGAATGTGACACATGGTACCCATTGACATACATCGTGTCACATCCAAACGAATGTGACACCCATGTGCTGTCACGTTCGTTTGAATGTGACATGCCCAAATTGTCACATTAAATGGAACGTGACACGCCATAACCTGACACTTATAGCGTGTCCGGGCCGTGTCACGTTCGTTTGGATGTGACACGATGTATGTCAAAGGGGACCATATGTGTCACATTCGTTTTAATGTGACAGTTTACCTGCTGATTTTGTGTCACACCCGAAGTAATGTGACAGAGCGGTGCGGTGTGTCACATTCGTTTGAGTATGAATTTTCTCTGTTTGTCACGTTCAAACTGACATCGCCGTTTTCACGTCCAAACGAATGTGATGTCACATTCGTTCGCTACCAGTGCAATTTTAGCTTCTCTGATTTGAACACAATAGGAAATTTATCAAGGTGGTCTAACACTTGTAAGGCAACTGATTTGTAGTCTGGCGTCGTTCACTTAGTGTCCTGTTCTATTACGAAGACAGGATCGTGCCCTGCTGACCCTAGCAAGTGTTTTATTGTTTCAAAATAGGTGTTGTTCATTGCATTCCGTTCATATTAGCTAGTGCACTAACCTTGGCCTTCCCCGCCGCTGTTGACTACACGTACTAATCCACACCAGGGCTCCAGCTCACGAGGTGAAAAGTTGACTCCACGTGGCGAAAAGAAGTCGGATGAAAACGGCAAGGCACAAAGCACAGAACTTTCACAAATTTTCACACACTGCTCACCGGTTATTCACACACTGCACTGCACTGCACTTCACTAGAAATTCACTTTCCGCCAAAATCCATGCACTGATGTCGCACAGCCCGAGTCGTCGCAAGGCTGGCTCCACGTGGTCGCGACCGCGCTCGAAGGGGGGAAAAAAAATTTGCGTTCGCGAGAGAAATCAAACTCGATTCCCGGCCGTTGCACCAATGTTTCGATGGTCTGGTTCAGGTTCGGAAATCGAGTGAGATTGATAACTGCACTTTAGATCAACTGGGTACATATTCTGAATGATTCGGACTGGGTGGTGTCACACACACCTTATCTAAATGATTGTCTTCGGACGACTGCCCCGAGCTACGCGTGCCTGTCCGGCTGGAGGGCCGCGAAGGGCCCGCCGGGCGCCGCTACTGCCTCATCATCGCGCCGCGCGCCTCGCGCTCCAGATGGCCGTGAGCGGGATTGGTGACAGGGGCGGCGCGAGATTTGAAGTTCCCCCCGTAACAGTATCGCGCTTCCAAATACTCGAACAACTCCAGGTCAAGGAAGAAGGACGCCATCGTCTGCGCAATCGCACTACGCACGTTTCTGTCAGGTCAACGGATACCACCTCTTTCTGCTCCCCCCTTTCTGTGTCCCCTTTCATCCACTTGCGAACCTGTCTACTTCTTTCGGGGCTTCTGTTCCTCTGCTCCGCTGTATACCAACTCCACATCTCGACTCATCGCCTCCTGTCTAAACTCTTGCATCATTTTCTGGAGATAGCTTTGCACGTATTCAGACAGAGGACCCCTTCAATTCTGAAGGTTCGCGTGAACAGCCCGGCTGTGGCTCTTGGGTGTTGACATCTTATTGGGCTTAAAAGATGGTTTGGGGGATCTAATTGGTCTGAACTCATTTCTATGGGATCACAGTCCCACCACCTTTCTTCTTCCCCTGAGTTTGGTTTTGCATTCTTAAGTTCTGTCTTAAGCTGCAGCGCTTTAATCTGTAAGGGCTTCCCTTTTTAGGAGGTTCGGGCTTAAGGTTGGAACCGAGCACTACTCTGACGTGCGATCAGGTGGTGATGTGCGGCGAGAGAGTCTGCCGAAGGCAGGCCAGCGCCGCCGCAGGCCGAGGTAGGTGTTAACGACGGGCGTGGATTGTCGGAACTCCTACCTTGTAACATGTAACATTATAACCAATATCTGTCCGTCAGGTAGGACAGGAGAGTGACTCACTGTTGCGTATGCGCGTGGCCCGCCACCGGATGAACACGCGTAGTGCCACCTGTGGCCACACGCTAAGGGCCTCTGGACGGTGGAGGGCCAGTGTCGCGGACGCTGCTGTTGCTGCGGGTCAGGCTGCCCGCCAACGACGACCCGGAGAGCTGCGGTGCACAAAGATGGAGGTGCTCCATGCTATGAAGCAGATCGTGCACATCTTTTCGAAATCTGAAACAAGAAAAGTCAATCTTAAAAAGATTCGATAAAAGCATGACAGCAAAGGACTGTTTAATCATAGTTTTAGCCTTTCTGACGGCAAAGTTTCTTAAAACGTGACTAAATATCACCCTCGCCAGGCGTGGATTGTCGGAACTGGCGCAGCATCGCGAAGCCTGTTACGACAAGCCACTGTCTGGCGTACTCCTGCCCTTTTAACTCTTACTTTCTGTGCAAATGACAAAAAGAAAAACTTATGATTAAAGTCACGAACATCTAATCAACCGACAGCAAACGGTCCAAAATCAACACGTTTGACTCATACAATGCAAGATTGATTGAAACGGACCCTTAATTTAACCGGCAATTTGACATTAAACATGAAAAAGCCATGTGTTTTTGGCACAATCTTCGAAGAAGAACAGAGAGATGAAGATTAGTATTTGTAATAAATCAGCATATGACTAAGATAGAGGCAGTAAAAATAATACTATGTTATCAAATTGGGTGTAAAGGTTAGAAAAGGATTGCCTGCAGAAGCTGGTTGAACAGGGACCTGCGAGGGGGAAATCACTCGCGTAATAGTCGGGTCCCATCCTCCCTTAGCGTAATAGTAATTAGCGTAATAGCCAAGTTTTTAAAATTTTCCCATTCAACTTTTTCCCAAATTTAAAAAAGAAAAACCCTTTGTTAATGGGAAAAAGAACTAAAATAAGGGGACAGAAAAGGTTTTTCCCCCCCAAACCTTTGGGGGACCCCCATCAAGGGAAGAATTGAAAGGGGGGACCCTTAAAAAAAAGGAATTTGAATTAAACTTTAAAAAGAATTGTTTTTTGGCCCCTTTTGGGAAAAAGCCCCCAAGGTTTTTGGATTTTTTTTTTAAAAAAACAGCATTGCCAAAAAAGGGGTCCCCACCAAAAATTTTCCTTTCCTTAAATTTTTTACCTTTTTTCCCACGGGTGGGTTTTTTTACCGATTTTTACCTGTTGTCTCCCCCCTTCCCTTTCTTGTTAAGGGGTTGTTTCACTTGCTGGTCCCCGGGGTAAACCCGGGTGGTTTAACCCCCCTCCACCAAGTCCCCCTTCGGCCCAAATTTGGGGGGCCCCTTTTTACGGGGCCGTGGGTGAACCCTTTTGGGAAAAAAAAGGGGGCCCTTTTAAACGGGGGTTTTCAAGAAACCCGGGAAAGGTTTCGGGCAAACATTGGTCCAAATTCCGGAGTTCCGGGATTTTTAAGGTTATCCCGTGGCCGGCCTTAACCCGGGGCCCGGGATGGTCGGCTTCACCACCCGGGAAAAAAAAAGTCTCCCTTCGGGGCGGCCCCACTTTTTGGGGGCCCGGGAAAAGGCGGTTTTTCCGGGCCTTGGGGGTTGAAAACCCCTTTTGGGAAAATTTTTTCCCGCCAAAAAAGGGAAATTTTTTCTGGAAGAATGGCGGGGTTTTTGGTCTAAAAACCTAGTCCGACTTTTTCGGGGCCTCCCCCTTCCCGGCCCACCCCTTTCCGGCCGGGCCTGCCTGTCCGGCAAAAAGCCGGAGGGAAATTCATTCCTTCCCCGGGGGAAAAAACAAATCCCCTTCGGCCCCCGGAAACCCCCTTCAAAAGGGGAAAAATTTTCCCCAAAAAATTGGGCAAAAAAGGGACGGGTTATTTCCGGGGTTACCCATTAGATTTTGGGGTTTGCAAATTCCTATTTTTGGCGGGGGGACTTTTGGTTTCTCCCAAAAAATTGGTAGCCTTTGTTTCTCGCCCCGGAATCCCCCAAAAATTGGGCCTAAAAATTTTTGGTTTCACTCTTTTCTTTTTAGTTGGGTTTCCTTTCCGTACCCCTTTTGGAAAACCGGGCTGCCCTCGGAGAGGGTTTTTGGAATGCCCAATCGTTGCGTTTTCCTTTCCATTTGGCCAACCGGATTTTAAATTTTCCCTTTTGGCCGGGCCCTTACACCCCCTTTTTTCCGGGGGTTTACCCCCAAAATTAAAAGGGTAATTTAAAGGAGGCCCCCAAACCGTTGCCGGCCCCCACCCCCCGGACCAGGTTTTTGGTGGCTGTCCGCAAAAGGATTTCCGGGGTTTTTCGGGCGAGGGGAACCTCGAATTTGTCCCCCCAGCGAAAAAACCCCTTTTCCAAACTTCACTGGGTCCGGGGCGTGGGGGTATGGGGCCCTTCTTTTAAAACTAAAAATTTTTCGTTTTTCCATTGAGGGGGGGGGTTTTTTTAAATTTGTACAAATTTGGAATCGGAACTGGGTTTGGGGGGAAAAGGGGGGGGGTTTTAAAGAAAATCAAAATTTTCTTTTTGTTTTTTCCCCTTTTGGGGGTTGGCCAAAACCCTAATTTTCCCCCCAAGCCCCGAAAATTTTGGCCGGGATTTTTGCAACCCTTTAAGGGGGACCCTCCCTTTCCTTTTCTTTCTTTTTTTTACCCCCAAATGGAAAAAGAGGTAAATTTTCCCCCCAAGAAAGACCAGTTTTTCCGGCGAAGGGGGAAAGGGGTTTTTTAAAAATGTGGCCTAATTTTAATTTTGGGGAAAAGGGTTTTTCCGGGCAAAAAAAGGTTTTTTTTGGCCCAAAAAAATTTTTTTAACCCGGGCCCGTCTTTTTTTTCCCAAAAAAATTTTCCCTTTAATTTTTGGACAAAAAATTTGGTTTTTGCCGGGGTTTAAAAACCCGGGGTTCTTTTTTCCGTTCGCCCCCGCCCGGAAAAAATGGTTGGAAAAAGGTTAAAATCTTTTTCCCCATTTTAGAGGGGGAATTTAAAAAAGGTTTGAAAACATTAAAAAATTTGGGAAACCTTTGGGGGTTAATTATAGCAAATTGATTGTTATCGATTTGTTGGACTGTCGTCGGGGCTGCAATATCCATACAAGATACTGGGCATTTATCCCTTGCCTCTTGTATAGATCCTCCCTGTAATATGGTATGGATACAATCAGTTATGTCACTCGGTGAATTTATTCTAGGCATGTATATTATAAATCCTGCAACCATTTGTACATTTTGACTCAGAGTTCTGATTTCGTGTCCATTTGTAGCAAACGTTACTTTGCTGTCCAGTATTGAACACGTCAGTCCGTCAATGGCGAATTTCATAGGCAAAACCCTGTCCAGGGACTTTTCCAGGTTGCACTTTGGGTGGCGGCCCCCTCCATTTTTTATCTTTAAATTTTATTATTTTCTGACAACTCACACCATACATTGTCTAGTTTATAATAAAGCTCTACTCTAGCCACCGGGATTGTGAATTGAAGGCCTGTAACATCTAGCATAATGGTTTTTGCAATCAAAATTTATTTTAGATTTTCTTCGTCAATAGCAAGAGTACTTAATCTATTAGTGTTACAGGCCGAAAACACTTCCCTTAGTATGACTAAGTGTGATTGTAGCACATCAACCTCTGGCGGCGGGTAGACAAATTTCGACACGTCCGTTAGAAGACCGAGGAATGGTTTGCACAAGTTGACTGGAACAGAAAACATTCTCGTCCGTTCCAGGGTTTAATAGAGCATATGTGTCCACATTTATTGTTTCGATCGTGGGCGCATACGTCCTTACAGAGCAACGGGCATGCTTTTGCAGCCACGTCCATGCCTGTTCGTTTTAACAAATGGTGGATAAATGTCGACAAATGATCCGGCGAGTTGTGCCGAGGTAGGAGATATTCATTCGAGTCATCCAGTTCTGCACTTTCGAAATTCGAGACCTCAATGCCGTTAGTGGCAATTTCTATCTGTCGATCAACTATTTGGCACGTCATACCATTCACCAAAAACTTCATAGGCCTTAATGAGACTTCTTGCCATTTTGATGGTTCATCAACCACAGGCACCTGTATACTATTTTTGAGCTGATAATTACCTGACAGTACACATGTAGTCATTTTTAACTTGTAAGACTGGTGTAGTTCCGATCCAGAATACAATAACGATACGCCTGACGCGTGCAACAACAATTCTTCTTTCGACAATGCCTGATCTTCGGAATAAAAAAGAAAAAAAAGAAAAAAAAAGGAAAAAAAGGGGGAGTCATCGGGTCAGGAAGTTCGGGAAGATTCAGACGCTCAAAGGTTGGACAGTAACAGTGGAGGCACACAACCAGTCAGGCCGAGCTCTGAACCTCCACTGCGCGCTAAACAAACCCGCAGCCAGGCGACCGAGGTTCCCCCTCCACCTGCCCGGTTTCCCCCACCTCCACAACCAGTCTAGTTGGTGCCAACCCCCAACCACTAAGACCAGTATTTGCGTTGCCAACACTACAAGAGTGGAAATAAGTGTTCAAACGCCAAGAAAACAACAAAGACAGAACCAATTGTTTATTACTAAAACTAAAGCCAAAAGGTGAAATATTGAAAATTACGTGAAAGATACGGGAAATAACTGGCAAAATACAGAAAAGATTACTAAGGAGAAACCACCAAATTTAACTACAAAGCACCGTTCAAAGTCCAACTTTATCAAAGGAACTACAATTACAAAAGGAAATTACAACATTTCAAGAAATTTTCTACAGAAGCGTTTAGCCACTCGGGCGTGAGGGTTACTGTTACTTAACCAGAATGTTTTCGGGATCAAAATTGTCCAACTCGCTCTGAAGAAGGTTCACCCGGGCCTGAGCACGGGCGAGGTCGGTCTTAGCGTTCTTCAGAGAGGCCTCCAATGCAAGCCGCTCACTCTCCAGGGCAGGGTTCCCGTAGCACTTCCGCTTGGCGCAGTTGCAAATCCGGGCACACACCGGCTGGGCGATGCAGTCGCCCCAGAAGCACCGCGCCAGCTCACAGTGGAAGCCCATCTTGTTGTATTTCTCCTCTCCAATAATGTCACGGTACAAGATCTCTGCGCCCTCGGAAGGTTCATGGAATTCCACAATGCCCTTCCGCTCCAGGACTTCATGGGTACCCAGACTCAGCCCAATATAATGGGAAGCGCAAGAGTGGCACAACTGAAATAAAAAAAAAAAAAAAAAATTAATAACCGGCAAAAATTATGAACACCCAGCATCGCCCAACTACCTTCTTACCCAACGGAACTCCGGAGAACCAACTGGTCCCACCTTCACAATTTTCCCCTTCATACAGCGAGGAGGGTGGTAGCTATGGACGTAGGGCACTGTGGCAAAAAGCTACGGAAAATTCTGTAAACAGCTTGTGGTAATTCTCCGTAGGCCCCTTATCAATATTCTCCGTAGGCTCTTACAGTATTTTCTGTAGGACCGCACAGTATTCTCCGTAGGACCGCACAGTGATCTCCGTAGGACTATACAGTCTTCGAGGTCCTACGGAGAAGACTGTGCGGATTTACAGAGAATACTGTGCGGCCCTACGGAAAATACTGTAAGAGCCTACGGAGAATATTGATAAGAGGGCTACGGAGAATCCTGGCAAAAAAATTAACAGGATTTTCCGTACCTTTTTGCCACAGTGGGCTGAAGCTGGAACGGCCCTTCCCTGCACGAGTCCTCATTCATAGTCATAAATCGGTGGGAAGGACCCCAAGGACACGGCCTTCGGAACCCCTGCATCGTAGTCCGAAGTGACGAAGTGACAGAGAAGGATGACTTGAAGAGGCGAAGGGGACGACTTGGAGTGGCGACTTGGAGCGCAGCTGCAAACAGCAAGTAGTCCCAGTCAACAAGCCGCCTCCCAGACAACGGCACTTGCGCCCATACCAACCTGGGCAACCTAAAATACCAACCTCCTAATCCCAGTCCAATAAAATATTTTTCCACTCGGGAGGCGATTGAAGGAAAAGTTGCTGGGCCTGAGCTCCCCGAACCCCATCGAGAGGGCTCGCCAACGACCAGTCGCTATGACCCTCAGCAAAGCCGCGAGCATCACAGTCACAGGAGACCAGTCGAAGGAATTGGCCCTCACAACCGGGGTTACGCCCCCAAAAAGGGCACTTTCCCGGGGATTTCCAGTTCGTGTAGCCGGTCTCGTGACGGGCATACCCCCGCGCCACTTCGGCGTATCGATGGAATGTGACAGGGATCTGGGGTTCCAAGCAAATCTGACCCCCCCAGAACACCTCTTGGTTTTCAACTTGCCACTTGACACAGGGCAGACACATCTGAAAATTTACATTGTCAAACCCGCGAGCGAACCAGCCACAAAACCGAGAAATGAGTGAAGAAAACCTCACCGAACAGGACTTCGGCTCCCCGTCAGGAACGCCCCAAAGGGTCCATCGTCACCATCAGGACGCGCCCAATCTTCCCTACTAGACACTGCCGCCCTGACTCCTGGTCCTTGGCGCGATTGCGGACTCCCATATCCAAGACCAGACACAGAAAAAGACACACAGAGACGAGAACAAAAAAAAAGGGGGGAAGGAAGACTGAAAGTTTTTAAAAAAAAAGAGACTTCAGGAAAAGGCAAAGGCAAAGACACAGGATAAAGGACACAGGCAAAGGGTCAAAGGCAACGGGTCAAGGGCAGAGGCACAGGATCAGTTGAGTACCAAGGAAGCACTCAACCGAACACTTGGCAGCAACACAGGCCTTCCCCAGGCAACCGACACCTGCTAGATTACCAACCCAGAAAAGAGAAATTTCCCTCACGTTTAAAAGAGGCTTACCTCACACTGGAGCAGAGTACTCGTGAACCAGGAAAAGAGAAGACTCCTCAGCCCTCTCTCGACGACCACAAGAGCAGTCCCAGAAGTTGAAAAGTCGAGCAGTGGGACAAACAGGACACGCTTTTCGGAAATGACAAAACCAGCCAGTAGAGTACTGTCCAGCAAGCTCAGCTATCAGATGAACGTCCACAGTACTATTCGTCACAAAACTCCACGCTCTAGGCTCGGTAGCGACGGCCCAAGCACAACACTCGAAGTGACCCTGTAAAAGAATCTTATTTAGAATTCAAGGAAAATCCTCCACTAGAAGGAGAAAACACACTCACCTTAACGGGAAGACGACCCGGAGATCGAACCTTACGATACTGGCCGACTAAACACTGTCTTCCTGATTGACGGTGCACCCCGGTAAAAAGAACACTGCGGCAAAAAGTTACGGAAAATTCTGTAAATAGCTTGTGGTAATTCTCCGTAGCCCCCTTATCAATATTCACCGTAGGCTCTTACAGTATTCTCCGTAGGACCGCACAGTATTCTCCGTAGGACCGCACAGTAATCTCTGTAGGACTATACAGTCTTCCAGGTCATACGGAGAATACTGTGCGGTCCTACGGAGAATACTGTGCGACCCTACGGAGAATACTGTAAGAGCCTACGGAGAATATTGATAAGAGGGCTACGGAGAATCCTGGCAAAAAAATTAACAGAATTTTCCGTACCTTTTTGCCACAGTGAACACCCATCAAGGATAAGTGTACTAGAGCAAGTGCGAACGCGAGAGCTCGAGGGGCAGGACTGACGCCCATCCCGACGAACTGCATCGAGCGGGTCGCTACGCACGCACTCCCCCACTTCAACTGCATCGAGTACCGCGAAAAGTAAAGCCGTACCGACCAACGCATGACGAGTGGTTCGCACCAGCGAGACTCCAGAGACCGAATGGCCGGAATGGCGCCAATAATTTATGGAAAGCCAGAGCTCGGCGATACGGAATAATAAGGCTCCAGAGATTACGAGGCGAGAAGTCGTACGTTGACACCAACGTCACGTTCCAAATCGAACGGCTATCGCAGATCGTTAAATCAAAGGGCTCGGCGAGAAGGCGGCAAGGCGGTCCAGAAGCTGGGAGCCGACCGAGCGAAATGGTGCCAACCAAGAAAAGTCAAACCAAGCGTGCGACCACACAGAGTGGATGGCCAGAGTTGACATTTGTGGCACGGTAGGTGCCGGCCAGAACAATAGTCATTCAACCTGAGACCGATAGCGCACCAGGAAACGCGATCAAGGCACGCACAGAGGCCAGTGGCCTAGGAGCAGAATGGGACGGCTCCAGTCGCCCAGAAGCCTCCCACCAGAACAGACATGGAAATTTTAGTCGCCCTCGGAGGGTTGGCGTTGGCCACCCTGTTAATTATCCGAAACATCTGCCGGCGAAGCAGACGACGGACCAGAGTCAGCAAAATCATGGTGTACGTAGAAGGCAACATCGGAGTAGGAAAGACCACTTTATTGCAAAAACTGGCAGAAAAAGGGTACCCAGTGGTTCAAGAACCTGTGAAACTTTGGACCGACTGCAACGGAGTGAACTTCTTGGATCTGTACTCGAAGGACCTACCGAAATGGGCTTTCACTTTCCAAACGTTAGCCTTGTTTTCAATCTGGCACGAGCAAGCGGAGGCCTGTGGCAACCAACCTATAATAATCATGGAAAGATCGGTCCACAGTGTGGTGAAAATATTCGCCCTCAATCAATTCAAGAACGGATTCCTCAGCCTACCGCAGTACTTATTACTGGAGAAGCTATCTCAGATGCTGTCAGGAAGATTTAAGAGAAGAGAAGTGTTCATCTACCTACACACCACAGCTGAGGAAGCACATCACAGAATGAAGCTCAGAGCCCGTTCCGAAGAAACCGGATTGTCACTGCAGTATTTTCAACAACTTCAAGAGATTCTTCTTGGCTGGATGACTAAGGAAGAAAAACTGCAATTGGTGGTCAACGCGTCTCAAGGGCCCCAGGAAGTCTTCCGAGTAGTGGAGCGGTTCCTGCAGGTCTTGTGACAGCGGTGTATGTGGACGGAACAACGGCAGAGAGCATCCCCAAACAAAGTTAAGTATTCCAACCCTTTTAAATGTAATTAAATTACTTAGAAAAAGATGGTGTTTGAAGATAGGATTTAGCTAGCTAGTCAGGAAACACCAAGGCAAAACCCCACTCTGTAGCTAGAGGGGCGAGAAAGAATGTTTTTCTGTGCAGTCCTGTTGTGTATGTTCAGGAATTACTTCAGAGCCGAGAACTCCTAGAACGACAAGGACAACCTACAGAAGACACCCGTTCTTCACTCCAGCCTGTCCGAGGCAGCACGCTGAGCCTCGAGACCTTCGGCTGTTAACTAATCACTTTCTCCCCTAATAGTGGCTATGCTTTTTAAAATGTTGAACAGGCGCGTCAGAGGACCTCAGGACAGCTTCCCTAATGCTAGCTCGAGGAAGTGCCATGAGAGTCACTGACAACCTACTCTACGGAAGTTCAACTTGCTTTGCTTTTATTTTTATTTATTTTACCATGAAAGGCGAGTCAGGGAAGGACTGGACACCCCTACCCTGAGAGGCCTGATTGGCATTAGAACAGCAAATCCTTTTAAATAATCCTTAAACTATAAATGTACGGCTGGCAACAAGGGCACGAGTCAAACTTTTCAAAAAGAAGGGAATGGTGTAACTTTTTAAAGAAGGGAGTGGTGTAACTTTTAAAGAAGGGAGTGATGTTGAGGAACGACTAAAGCAACAGATGGTCAAGTTCTTTCTTTTATTCCCCTTCCCTGCACGGCTATGAGACCACCCTCCCTGGCCAGGGTTCCACTGCAAGCCCCGAACACCCCACTGGCAAGTGCCACTGTTGCCCAGCCCATAAATACAACCGAGGCAGAGGCGGGGCTGGCGGGGCTGGCAGGCAGCGCCGCCGCTCTCGCAGCTCTGCGTTGACGGTGACCCTTTTCTTTATCACGCTGGCGGTGCTCGTCGACTTTGAAATGTTGTGGCTTTACTCTGGCTTTGCAAATATTGAACTCGCGTCGGCCCTTGTTTAGGTGCGTGTGCCGCGCGTCCCGTGCCGCCGTCGGCGTCGTCGTCGTCTTAGACGCGCCGTGTTTGACTTTTTCCAAACTAATGTACGAGGGCGGACGACGTGGAGGGCGGTACTCGGAGGCCCCGCTTCCTCAAAAGTTGAGGGATGTCCACTCTCGCCCCTGCCACCGTTGTTTGCGCGGGAAAGTCATTTTGGCGCGGCAGGAAGTCGTTTCGCCCCAAGAAACGGATGCAGCCGTGCAGCCACCGTGGGCTGAGAACATGGTTGCGGGTCGTGTACCGCAAAAAAATCTCCTTTTTCAGGTAAAATTTTGTAGGAAAACGCTGAGTTTCACGAAGAAGAAATTTCATTTTTAAGAAGGGAGGAAATGGGGCTAGCCTATTAGAAACGTGGGTTTAAAATTGTGCTGAAAAGACAAAAAAAATCGAAACAAAATTTTGATTTGTTACCTATGGGAATTTTAGCTTCTTATTATACTTGCGCTTGATTCACTGCAATATAGCTCAAGTTTCACTGTACGACATTCAGATTGTAATAACGTTGTCTGCAAAACCACACCCAGACAGTGGGGGCTCGGTGAGGCCTGGCGCGGTGTGAAGCGGTGGCATTGAGCCTTCGAGTGGGGTCCAGTTTGCTGTCGAGAAAAGCAACAGTGGAGTCGGTATGTTTGTTACTCCAGGTGTCTCTGCACCTGGAGCTGACACCCGGCTGAGCGAGCTCAGATGGTCGGGATTACCTCACGCACTTCCCTAACTAGGGGATGGTAACTAAATTCAAATAGCTTGATTGAAAGTCACTAAACCATAAGCACTTACTACGAGGTCTATGCCTCCTGAGGGCCGGAACGCGTCTGTCCGCTCGGCGCCCGCTCTGGTCAGACTCGCGCTGCCCAGGGCGTCGCGCCGAGCGGCGATCGGATGTCATCGCGGCTTCCTCTCCAGTGCCCGCGGGATTTCAAACCTCCGCGGTTCCCCGACATCCCCCCGGTTGGAAAGAATATCGTCTCGATGTTAAAACGGCACTGGAGACGAAGTCGCGATGCCTTTGAATTTAATTAGCATTTACGTTTACCTAAACTGTCGCAAAAAGTTTGAGTTATTTTGACTAAGTGCTTGTGGTTTAGTTTCTGTTTATTGTATTAAAATCATCATCAGTGGTTGCACTATACAAACTTCAATTTAAAAGTCTTAAATGATAACTTCTATTTGATGGCATCACAACACTGCAATTTCTGACCTGGATTGACATTGGTTCAGCCTACTCTCTCCCCCCCTTTCTCTTGACGACCGTCTCGGCGTTGAATCTTGGTCTTGAGGGCTGAGTGAAGACTCGATGCTCGCAGTCCTTGGTCTGAAATCAGCTGCACCGGGGTTGATTCTTCTTCCCGGTGTGTAGTACGTCCGGGCCAGTGCCTCCAGAGGAGCCCGTGGGTGATTCCATGTTAAGATCGCACACTTCCCGACTTCGATGTCTCCGATTTCGCTCATATTTGGTGAATCGTCACCAATTAGTGTATAGATGACTCGTGCAAAACGGTTTTGGTCAGAAGTGGACCGTTCCGGAGATCTGGATACGTGATCTTTTTTGGTCATTAAAAAAACCGCGGTGCACTGTGACACAAAATCACCCATAACTCGGTCATTTTTGAAGATATTGCAAATCCGAGGCCAGATTTGGAAAGAGCATAAAATTTTGCATAAGACTGGCCACTTTTTAGGTCGACAGGTCAAAATTCGTTTTTACACTTTTTCTCAACATTACAAAAATCTTTCATGAGCTACCCCCAAAATACCTATGTTTCGATTTGACTCATATTCGGTTTATGGGGCCTCTATACCAAGTGGAATAACCCCTTAAATTATTGCGACTCGTTTTGCACTCGTTTAGCCGTGGTAAGGTAAAACGTTACAACGCACCAGAAAATCAGGTTTTTTTCGCGATTTTTCGCGTTTTAGCAATCGCGGATGGCCCAGCCTCATTCAAATCTCATGCGGTGAGTGGGGAATGCAGTTACCACTTGCATCTGGACCTCTCAGAAGCCAGAAAATGTATTTTGTGGAACTTTCGGGCCTAGTTCGGGTCACCTCAGGTATAGATTTTAGCCCCTCGCCCTGAAATCACGCATTTTTGCATGATTTATTGCCACGGGGCTCAAGTGGGGCTCTAATGGGGCTCGAGCGGGGTCGGGGCTCAACCCGGGCTGTGGATATTGGGGCTTCGGTTGGGGCTCGAATGGGGCTCAGGTCCGGGCTTTAAGCTAGCGGATAGAGAAGACATTTACTAAGGCTACAGATGGTGTCATTAGCCAAAAGAAGTTCTTTCAGAAACGCAATTAGGAAATACTTATTCAGGAACGGACACGGCGCTCTATTCGCCACCTAGCGGCAGAGGTCTGTGAAACCTGACCTTGAACCCAGGGGCTGACTGTGGGACATACCGTGTGAGAAGTGGCTTGTCAACAGTTTGGGTGAAGTAATCAAACTAAACTTTCGGTTTACGTTGAATATGACAGCTATCACTATAAAGCGTTCAACTTCAACTTTAATCACTTAGTTTCAGAAATCTAGTTATGAAAAGTCATCAGTCATGTGGATTTTAAGAAACGATTTTTTACTTTTGGCAGGCAATCTTAATTTTGACAACCCAGTTTCTAAGTTTTAAAAGCGGTTTTGAAATCTTCAACTCTTTATTACTTTTCATTTTAGTTTTGGGAAATGTAATATACACATCATTTCAAAATGTTATCAAATTTTAGACATTTTCATGTTTTAAATTTCTGAATTTTGTTGCTGTGTATCATGCGTTAACTTTGCAGAAACTGGTGTTAATCATAGGATGAGGTTGTCCACAAATTTATTTTAGGCTTCAGGGGCCCCCTTTCGACTTTTTAAGCCTAAGGATATGCCTGGAAGTGGCCATGCAAACAAATTGCCTACCCACAAGGCGTTTTTGACAATTTTGCCGATTCTCAGGGCCGTTGTGGGGTCTGAAGATGTTATCCGACCGGGGTGATATTTAAAATCTTTCATATTGGCCCCTGTTCGGAAAAAAAGTGTTTTTCGCGGCACCCTAGTCAATGTACGAAAAGTCCAAATTTTCGGGGACTGTCCTTTTGAAGAAAAGTACCAAGATGAACATTCACAAACGAAAAAACATCACTTTCACCCGCTAAATGAATACAAAAGAAATGGTTCCTTTGACTTGATGCGCACATCTTGGCCTTTCCACTCCTTCCAGTATGTCAGAAAATAACAGACCAGTACCAAGAATACGCACCATTTATCGTCCTTTCACAACTAGAGCCCTTGCCAATCGGACGATAGGCAACAAGGAGCACCGGTGCACGTTCGGTTGCCCGCCCAACAGCCGTCGAGACCTGAGGTGTCCGCAACACGGCCCGAAAGTTCCACAAAATACGTTTACTGGCTTCTGAGAGGTCCAGATGCAAGTGGTTACTGCATTTCCTTCTCACCGCTTGAGATTTGAATGAGGCTGGGCCATCCCCCGTTGCTAAAACGCGAAAAATCGCGAAAAAAACCTGATTTTTTGGTGCGTTGTAGAACGTTTTACCTTACCACGGCTAAACGAGTGCAAAACGAGTCGCAATATTTTAAGGGGTTATTCCACTTGGTATAGAGGCCCCATAAACCAAATATGAGTCAAATCGAAACATAGGTATTTTGGGGATAGCTCATGAAAGATTTTTGTAATGTTGAGAAAAAGTGTAAAAACGAATTTTGACCTGTCGACCTAAAAAGTGGCCAGTCTTATGCAAAATTTTATGCTCTTTCCAAATCTGGCCTCGGATTTGCAATATCTTCAAAAATGACCGAGTTATGGGTGATTTTGTGTCACAGTGCACCGCGGTTTTTTTAATGACCAAAAAAGATCACGTATCCAGATCTCCGGAACGGTCCACTTCTGACCAAAACCGTTTTGCACGAGTAATCTATACACTAATTGGTGACGATTCACCAAATATGAGCGAAATCGGAGACCTCGAAGTCGGGAAGTGTGCGATCTTAACATGGAATTACCCCCGTGGCTTCCTGTGGGGCAGAGCTGTGATGGCGCGCCAAACACCTTCCATACACAAACTCCCAACCACGACTCTTCCTCGCTATGCGACTGGAGTGTGTGTTGTCTGGACTTGTTGCCCGTTTTTGAGGTCCTCCTTTGGTTGAGACGATATTAATCGTTTTATTAAACAATTTGTTTGTTTAAAGCCTTGGTAAAAGGATGGAAGACCGGGGCCCCTGCAATGCAATGTCCCCTGGCTAGGGTCCGCAAAGCGTTCCCGTCCGGCCGCCGCCTCCACTTAGGACTTGGCATGGGGCAGTCTTACAGACTGTGCGCCTCCTCATAGGACTTGACAACAATTGCGCATTGCTGGTTGGACAATGGTTGGTGTGGGCCGAAGTTGGAGGGAGATTTGCGAACTTTCACCTTTGTCAACCCAGAACCAGAACTGCTTTTAGTCTACCCGAAATTTTTGTATACAAAACAAAATACGAACTGTCTTAATTTGTGCTGCCTTAACTGAAAGCTAACCACTCTTTGTGACCAAATATAACACACGAAAATGATAGTAAATTAACTACGTTATTAAGAATTGCTAGAAATAATTCCATAACTCAGAATCATTCTAAATCTACAATCTACGTCTACGAATAAATGAATTTCTAATACAAAAGAAATTAAGGGGAGGTTCTGGTGAAAATCTTGCCATTTTCCAAATGGATCCTACAGTCATAATTTGTTCGGAAGATAAAATTTTTCATTGAGGAGACTAAAATTTGACTTTTGAAGGCATATGCCAGGCTGTAAACCCAGTCGAAGAGTCTTTTTGAGCCTATTTTGGCTGTATCTTAAAAAATCTCCATGCGCATACTATTTTGTCGTAAAAGGTTGACCTTGACATTTTTCACTTCTTCGATTCATTTTCAAAACATTCCGGCATGCATAGCTCAAAACTTCCATTATATTATTAATTATTAACTTTTTAAGCTGAAAAGTCCCTAAAATTTGTCTATTTTGTACATTTTTGATCAATTATAGTGAAATGCTTGGTTAGAAAGCTTGCGAATAAAAATGCAATTGACATTTTGAGGTGTGCATGCCGGCATTTTTAAAAAATGAATCGAAGAAGTGAAAAGTGTCTAAGCCAACCTTTTACGACAAAATAGTATGCGCAAGAAGATTTTTAAAGTTATAGCCTAAATGGGAGAAAATGGCTCTGCGATTGGGTTCAGGGCATAGAATGTGCCTCCCCAATGAAAAATTTTAATAAATACTTGATAAGACATCAAATTTTTAACAAATTTTCACAGTGAGACCTATTTAGGAGAAAATAGCATTTTCACCAGAACCTCCCCTTAAAAATTAAAAAAAATTATGACATTACATCCTCAAAGTGCTGTAGTTTGCACAGGAGCCGCCGCTACTTTCCTTAAAAAACGACGCACGGGTGGTGTTTGTACTAAAACGTAAGGGTCTACGTTTTCCACATCTGTATTATCTGGTTGCTTCTTTCGAACGCAAGATGCTAAACATTGACTCCTGTGTCCAAAAGTGCTGACACTGTGTCTGTATTAATTTTGATGTCCATCAGAGCCACCATCTCTTCCTGGTCTTCATCTTGCTCATCTATTTCAATTGTTGGAGACCCAATTCGTAATGCATCACTTGTCCGCTTGTTTCCCCTCCTTATGACTTGCACTTCCTTCACAATTCTTGGGTTAATGTTCTTGCTTCTCCCTGTTGTTTTCTTCTTAAAAATGACAAATGGTTCTTCTTTCTCTTCTACTGCATGTAGCACACCAAATTTATTGCTAAGGGGAATTTGGAATTCTTGAAGCTGGACCTGTCTTCTTACCGAATTTTGTCTCTTGCTGATCACTCCTGAAGTCTCTCTGGGTGGTACCGTTCTTTTTTCTTCTTTCTTCTGCCATCCCTTCTTCAAAGGTGTCTGCTTTACTGTGTTTGTATATAGCTTGAGCCATTTCCGTGTGAATGTTTATGTCCAAATTGTTTTGTGTGTGAAAGTTTTCTGAGAAATCGGTTTGTGCGGATTGTCTGAGAAAAACTTGATAAATGGCTAGAAAAACTTTCAAACCAGCCTTTCGGTCTTGAAAAACCTCTTCTGTGTGGTGTGCTGTGTCCCTCTGATACTTTGCAATGAATTCTTTGAGCAAATGTAGGTCAATCACAAACAAACTGGTGTTTTCTGAATTTGCTGCTGATGTGTCTGCAAAGGACAAGTGTGGCCCTAATTCTTCTGCAAATCTGATGTTGAGTTGTGTTTTGTAGTTTTGTTTGACTTCGTCACTTTCTTTCTGAAAATCTGGCCAGTACACTTCAATGTAGCTTAACACCGTGTTAATGCCCTGCGCAACGTTGTTGAGTTCCTGTTCAGTAATGTTTCTAAAATTGTTTAGTTGTAATTTTAAGCTGCTTGTTCCTGACCGTGCGCCAATGAGTTTCTCCAATTTCAAAAATGACGCAACCGTCTCGTCCTGTTCTTCTTCCAGTATGAAATCTGGGCAATAGTCAGCTGGTGCTGACTGGTGTTGGTGTACTGTGAGCACGTCGTGCAGCGCCGCGCACGCTCACTCGCGAAACTCGAGGAGCGGAAAAAAACGATTTCACGACGGAATTCGCGTAACTCGCTCACCCTCTTGCGCCGCCTGTGCGGTCACTAGACGGGTAAACGGGACACTGCTAGAAATTTCGCCAGATGGTTCCCTCAAAACGTGGCCGCTATTAGGGCCGCGCTTGGCTCGGACGTTAAAAAATTTTGGCCAATTTTCGTCCTTACCTTACCAGAACGGACTAGATCACTGTCCGATACTGGGAGACTATTCCTAAGCACTTGTAGGTCCCTACACAAAAAGGAAAGGTAACAGGTGGTGAGCACCGCAACCTCCACCAAGTCGGGATGTTTGTTACTCCAGGTGTCTCTGCACCTGGAGCTGACACCCGGCTGAGCGAGCTCAGATGGTCGGGATTACCTCACGCACTTCCCTAACTAGGGGATGGTAACTAAATTCAAATAGCTTGATTGAAAGTCACTAAACCATAAGCACTTACTACGAGGTCTATGCCTCCTGAGGGCCGGAACGCGTCTGTCCGCTCGGCGCCCGCTCTGGTCAGACTCGCGCTGCCCAGGGCGTCGCGCCGAGCGGCGATCGGACGTCATCGCGGCTTCCTCTCCAGTGCCCGCGGGATTTCAAACCTCCGCGGTTCCCCGACAAGTGGATCTGTCATGAGTGTTTGCTGAGCAATTTCTGCCGCCGGATTTGGCCGCCGTGTGGTCAGCGGCGGCAGCCTCGCGTCTACAGGTGTGTCCGGGAGGCGTCTGTGTGGACTCAATGGACACCGCAGTGGCTTATCAAAAAATTATTGTTAAGTTTCATAAAAAAATAATTAAAAAATCATAAAACTGAGCCGTCCAGCCAGTACGCTCGTGTAAAGTCGATTTTCGAATTATTTTGCTCGTCGAAGGTAATGTTCTTATTTCTTTTTTCTTTTTTTTTTCTTCTTTTTTTTCTTTTGCGCCTTTTGTTACTGGAGAAGCTATCTGACGAGCACATCACAGAATGAAGCTCAGAGCCCGTTCCGAAGAAACCGGATTGTCACTGCAGTATTTTCAACAACTTCAAGAGATTCCTCTTGGGTGGATGACTAAGGAAGAAAAACTGCAATTGGTGGTCAACGCGTCTCAAGGGCCCCAGGAAGTCTTCCGAGTAGTGGAGAGGTTCCTGCAGGCCTTGTGACAGCGGTGTATGTGGACGGAACAACGGCAGAGAGCATCCCCAAACAAAGTTAAGTATTCCAACCCTTTTAAATGTAATTAAATTACTTAGAAAAAGATGGTGTTTGAAGATAGGATTTAGCTAGCTAGTCAGGAAACACCAAGGCAAAACCCCACTCTGTAGCTAGAGGGGCGAGAAAGAATGTTTTTCTGTGCAGTCCTGTTGTGTATGTTCAGGAATTACTTCAGAGCCGAGAACTCATCAATCATCCTCGTCTACAACAAGACGAGGGATTTCAGAAGATTTACACTGTTGTACACAGACCTTAACGATTCTTAATGAGTTTGCAGCAGATTAATAGATGCTTGTAACAAAACAGATACTAACAACTTTGAATAAGTGTCATCACCTGTGTACGCACTTTTGTTAACAGATTGCGCAAGTAAATTATATGCGTAGGAATAGTGTTGTGATGTTCAAATGATTGCATCCCATGCGGTCGCTTCGCACACACTGGTAAATACTCCAGCAGACGACTCTCTGCCGCTCTGCGTATAACGCTGTCCTCACTGCGCCTGCGCGCAGATGCGCAAGCGACGAGCGCGCGCCCGTGCTGCCCCGGGCGGCCGGCGCGGGAACTACAGCGGGCGGGCGGGCACCCCGGGGCCCCGGCGACTCGGCGGATCTACGCGGCAGTTGCGCCTAGCTCGCTCTAGTGTGAGCATCTACGTGCGCTTCTCATCGCTTCCGAGCCTTCCTACTACAACCGAAATACAACCGTTTTTACTCCCAATTCTCTCTCTTTTTCCCCTTTTTGCCTCCCTGCCGCACATTTAACAGTGGTGGCAGGGGTTTTAAAATCGGAAGGAGGGAGGAGAGAATAGAGAGTTCGGTCGGAACGAGGCAGCATCTGCCCGTTTCCCCCCGCCGACGCGGGCGCGTCCAGAGGACGCCCCAAGCCCACGAAGGCTCTAAGCAACCCTTAACATTAAACGAAAAAGCTCCTTTTTCCACACACAATGTTAGGCTAGCTTCCACACGCACAAGTTTACGTGCTGTCCACCTTTCGAGAAAGGGGCGCCGTCGGCGTCCTTCCGTAACGGTTCACTTCCATCGCTCGCCGTTCGCCGCCAGCTTAGAGGAATTCGTCGCCGCCGCATCGGAAAAGGTTTTTTCGAGGGGGAAACAACTCCCCTTTTTTTGTACACCAAAAATTTTAAAGCTTCAAAAATTTTACAAAATTTTCAAAAAATTTTCAAAAATTTTCTAATTTTGAGAATTTCCAAAAAAATTTAAAAAATTTGTAAAAATGCAAACTTTCTTGAAAATTTTCAAAAATTTCCAAAAATTCAAAAAATTTCGAAAATTCTGAAAATTTTTCAAAATTTCTGAAAAATTTTTTAAAAATTCTCGGAAAATCACAAAAAAAATTTTGTAATTTCCTAAGTAAAGCCAAAAAAATTTTTAACTTTACTGTAAGACTGCGAAGCACCAAGCAAACTCAAGTTTAAGGTAGTGAGGCTGAAAAATTTTGAAGGGATGACTTGCGTGATGCCGGATGCCCGCTACTTAGTGTTAAAACAAAGCAGCACCCTCCTGTCAACGTTCAAACGGACGGAGCGTCGTAGAAACATGATTCAAAACATGTCCTTGTTCCTCATTTTGTAAGGAATCTAAAAATGTTTTTTGTTTAACTCTCAAATCGTTAGAAACAAATTTTCCTAGATTTATGCTAATGAGTCTCGGCTCGTCTTCCGAGAAGGCTCTGGTGGACCAGGTGGCTCGACTGTCCTCAGGGCGGCCCTGGCGGCGCGGCCCCGCCCGGAGCGGGTCCCTCCACCCCTGCCGGAACCTCGGGACAGAGTCAGGTAGTCGGCCGTCACCAACCAACCACCGCCGGCCACCATCCATCCTGAATCGCAGTATATGTGGCATTTCGCAAAATCTTACAAACGAGCGTCCTGCACGCCTTCACACGGTTCAGAATCATGTTAAATGAACTTTGTACGTCAATTTTAAAGGCAGCTGTAGTCCTAACATCCTGCCGGCGGGGCGGCCGAGGAAAGCTCGCTGTCAATGAATGGCATCCCGGATGCAGGTCGACGCCCCAGCCACCCCCTCCCCCCTTCCCCCGCCGGGCTTCTTGACCTTGGCTAATTGCGGGGACGTCTCGAAACAGTGTGTCATTTCTTTGGAGACTGGCGGCGTTTTTACCGAAAACCTTCTCGAACCTTCTGGAATGGCTTTCGGACGGGCCCTTGCCGCTCGGGAGTGGCGTAGGACAAAGCCCGCCATTGCGCGACGGAAATGCGACGATACACTCGCGCATATGAACAAAAGGATTTTTTCTTCAAAGTTCGGACTCCCCTGCCTTGGCCGGGCAGGTCCGGACGCGCCAGTTGCCCTGCAGCCCTTGCTCATTCGTGCGTCGTCGAGCCATGCGCGTTCTGTGTCGCCGCGCGTGTTGTGATTTGCCTTGCCCGCGGCTCAATCGATGCCCTACCTGGACCATTTACCCCATCTTTCTCACCTGTGCTACTCCCCCACGCCCTCGTCAATGTCAAAAATTCACAAAAATTTCCAAAAATTTTCAAAAATTGCCTTAACTTTTCAAAAAATTTCAAAAATTCTCAATAATTTCCACAATTTTTGAAAATTTTTAAAAATGTCTAAAAATTTACAAAATTGACAAAAACTTTAAAAAATGTAGGAAAATTTACGAAAATTTAGAAAATTTTTCGCTTTTGTACACCAAAATTCTTAGTTGTTTCCCCCTCGGGTTTGTTAGTGCCCAGTGACCAGGATTTGTGACTCTGTGTAGTGCTTCCGATCCAGCCGTGCGGTAGGCGTCGTTTCTGACAAGACAAGTGCGTGTTCTCGCGAGTGATAAGTGTTTGTGTGATAGTTCGTGTGTTGTGCCTTGTGTTTGTTCATTGTTTTGGCGGTAAACGAACTCATCTCATGGGTCGTTCATCGCGTTCACGGCGTAGGGACGCCGCCGCGCACGCGCGGGGACCCCTGGCCCCGGGGGGTATTGCCTGACGCCCCGGTGACGGCCGGAACG